>NC_091741.1:55463997-55601497 GCF_043380555.1 Nothobranchius furzeri | reverse complement strand
TGCGGGTCGACGAAGAGCTTTTCGGCAATCCGACGGCTTCCATGGGAGCGGCATTAATCCCGTGGACCACTTAGAGGTTCATTTTCATTTTTATCTCATGTTTATTTCAAAACCAAAGAGTGTTTAACACATGGACACTGGCTGTTTAGAAACAGCCCGGACACTTTTAGTTTTATTTTCCTTTTTTTTTTTTTTCTTTTTTGTCTTTTTTTTACGCGCCCACTTTGGGTTATCTTATGTTCTGTGTGTTCAGAAGCAGGCTGGTATAAGTTTAATGTGGATGTTGGAAATGGGAACATTTTCTGCAAAGAGCTGAAGACAGCGTTAGCATTTAAAAGTTTACATGTCTGACAGACAACTGAAGTTGATTTCTTGGAACATAAATGGAAGCAGTAGCCCAATTAAGAGGAAAAAAGTTGTAACATTTTTGAAGAATAACCACACAGATATTGTTTTTATACAGGAGACTTTCACATGCGGGAGCTTGAAGTGGGGAAATTCAAAGTGGGATGGGTGGGACATTTATTTCACAGCTCATTTTCAAGTAAATGGAATGGGGTTATGATCCTGGTCCACAAAAATGTGAGTTTAATTTTACAAAAGCAAAGTAAAGATACAGAGGACCAAATTATATGTGTGGAAGCAGTAATAGAAGGAGTCCGGTTAGTACTGTGCAATATATATGCACCCAACAAGGGAGACCCAATTTTCTCCCATGAGGTGAATAAAATACTGGGCAGTACCGAAGGTGAAATAGTCTTGGCGGTGGATTTTAACAAGGTTATGGACCCAGTGTTGGACAGAAGTGTTTTCAGGCCTCCTCTCTTGAATAAGGAAAGACAAGCCTTACAAATGCTGAGTAGAGACATGGGACTAATATTTCAGTTCAGTTCAGTTCAGTTCACTTTATTTCAAACATATACAGTGGGGCAAAAAAGTATTTAGTCAGCCACCGATTGTGCAAGTTCTCCCACTTAAAATGACGACAGAGGTCAATAATTTACATCATAGGTACACTTCAACGGTGAGAGACAGAATGTGAAAAAAATCCATGAATTCACATGGCAGGATTTTTAAAGAATTTATTTGTAAATCAGGGTGGAAAATAAGTATTTGGTCACTTCAAACAAAGAAAATCCCTGGCTCTCACAAACCTGTAACGTCTTCTTTAAGAAGCTTTTCTGTCCTCCACTCGTTACCTGTATTAATGGCAACTGTTTGAACTCATTATCTGTATAAAAGACACCTGTCCAGAGCCTCAAACAGTCAGACTCCAAACTCCACTATGGCCAAGACCAAAGAGCTTTCGAAGGACACCAGGAAAAGAATTGTAGACCTGCACCAGACTGGGAAGAGTGAATCTACAATAGGCAAGCAGCTTGGTGTGAAAAAAATCAACTGTGGGAGCAATTATCAGAAAATGGAAGACATACAAGACCACTGATAATCTCCCTCGATCTGGGGCTCCACGCAAGATCTCATCCTGTGGGGTCAAAATGATCATGAGAACAGTGAGCAAGAATCCCAGAACCACACAGGGGGACCTGGTGAATGACCTGCAGAGAGCTGGGACCACAGTAACAAAGGTCACCATCAGTAACACACTACAACAGCAGGGAATCAAATCCTGCAGTGCCAGACGTGTTCCGCTGCTGAAGCCAGTGTATGTCCAGGCCCATCTGAAGTTTGCCAGAGAGCACATGGATGATACAGCAGAGGATTGGGAGAATGTCATGTGGTCAGATGAAACCAAAGTAGAACTCTTTGGTATAAACTCAACTTGTCGTGTTTGGAGGAAGAAGAATACTGAGTTGCATCCCAAGAACACCATACCTACTGTGAAGCATGGGGGTGGGAACATCATGCTTTGGGGCTGTTTTTCTGCTAAGGGGACAGGACGACTGATCCGTGTTAAGGACAGAATGAATGGGGCCATGTATCGTGAGATTCTGAGCCAAAACCTCCTTCCATCAGTGAGAGCTTTGAAGATGAAACGTGGCTGGGTCTTCCAACATGACAATGATGCCAAACACACCGCCCGGGCAACAAAGGAGTGGCTCCGTAAGAAGCATTTGAAAGTCTTGGAGTGGCCTAGCCAGTCTCCAGACCTCAACCCCGTAGAAAATCTGTGGAGGGAGTTGAAAGTCCGTGTTGCTCTGCGACAGCCCCAAATCATCACTGCTCTCGAGAGGATCTGCATGGAGGAATGGGCTAAAATACCAGCTACTGTGTGTGCAAACCTGGTAAAGACCTATAGTAATCGTTTGACCTCTGTTATTGCCAACAAAGGTTATGCTACAAAGTATTGAGTTGAATTTTTGTTATTGACCAAATACTTATTTTCCACCCTGATTCACAAATAAATTCTTTAAAAATCCTGCCATGTGAATTCATGGATTTTTTTTCACATTCTGTCTCTCACAGTTGAAGTGTACCTATGATGAAAATTGCTGACCTCTGTCATCATTTTAAGTGGGAGAACTTGCACAATCGGTGGCTGACTAAATACTTTTTTGCCCCACTGTACATTCACCAACATTTCATAAAATCATTCCACGCAATTGTTTGAATATATATATGTGTGTATATATATATATATATATATATATATATATATATATATATATATATATATATATATATATATGTGTGTGTGTGTGTGTGTGTGTGTGTGTGTGTGTGTGTGTGTGTGTGTGTGTGTGTGTGTGTGTGTGTGTATGGAGACTGACTAACCCAAATATAAAGGATTTCACCTTCTTTTCACATTGTCATAAAACATTTTCAAGGATAGATTTTATCTTACTTAGCAACTCTGTGGCAGATAAAGTAGCAAATTGCAATATAAAACCAATCTCTATTACAGATCAAGCACCTGTTGAACTACTATTTTGGGTGGGCCAAAAGGTTGAAAAAAAGGGGAAGGTGGAGACTAAACATTGGATTGATGTCAGATTTATCTTTTAGAATGGCAGTGGGGGAGGATTTGAAAGTCTTTTTTGAAATCAATATTGGTAGTTCTGCAGAAATAACCACAGTATGGGAGGCCTCTAAGGCATACATTAGAAGAAATCTTATAGCGCGTGCAGCTAAAAAGAAAAAAGAGAGCATCAACAAGATTAAGGAATTAGAGGAGGAAATAAAAAGAAAATAACTAGAACTGTCAAAAAGCTTTTCTGATAGTAGACTTCAGGAACTATGTAAGCTTAAATACACAACATATATAACAAGAAAGCAGAATATGCTTTGTATAGGCTAAAAACTAGTTCCTATGAAGGAGGGGAGAAAATGGGAAAATTGTTGGCTAGACAATTAAAAGAAAAAATAATAATACCATCCCAGTTATAAAACAGGGGGATGAAGAAATTTTTACAGCTAAAGGCATAAATAATATCTTCCAGCAATATTACAAAAAATTATGCACATCCTCAATCTCAGTGGACAAACCAAAAGAAAATACAGAACGGTTCCTTCTTAGTGCAGGTCTTCCCAGGCTTAAACTTCATGAAGCAGAGAGATTGGACTTGTCTATAACAGAGGCTGAAATTAGGTAGGCGATTGCCTCCATGAAAAATAGAAAATGTCCAGGTTATGATGGACTTCTGTAGAGTACTATAAGACCTTTGCAGATACTGACCCGCACTTGTATAGCACCTCACAGGGTAAGGACTCCAAAGCGCTTTACACTACAGTGTATCATTCATCCATTCACACACACATTCACCCACTGATGGTGATGAGCTACCAAGTAGCCACAGCTGCCCTGGGGAGCACTGACAGAGTGCCGAGCACAGGCGCTACCAGTCCCTCCGACCACCACCAGCAGGCAAGGTTAAGTGTCTTGCCCAAGGACACAACAGCAGAGTTCTCTGTCCAGAGCCGGGATCGAGCCTGCAACCTTCAGATTCCTGGACAACCCGCTCAACCTGTTGAGCTACTGCTGCCCCACTAAATATTGTTGCACCAATACTCCGTGAGGTATACCAGGAGATGTTTGACAAGGGCTGCATAGCACCAACTTTTAACGAAGCCGTGATATCTCTAATCCCCAAAACAGGTAAAGATCCAACTGATCCCTCGAGCTATAGACCCATTAGTCTGCTCAATCTTGACTGCAAAATTCTCACAAAGATATTGGCAACACATTTACAACTGGTATTACCAAATATCATACATCCTGATCAAGTTGGTTTTATGAAAAATAGAACGTTGACAGACAATGTCAGACTCCTACTACATCTGATGTAGCTCAGTCAATCCCAAGATGTTCCTATTGCTGCTCTATCTTTAGATGCTGAAAAGGCGTTTGATAGGGTGGAGTGGCAATTTTTGCTCTACTCTATCGCATTTTGGTTTCACTGCTAATTTTATAAATGGATTACAAAGTTATATAAGGAACCTAAGGCTGCTGTGATGACAAATGGGATAGTCTCCCCTTTCTTCAACCTGACTAGAGGGACTAGACAGGGATGCTCTCTGAGCCCCTTATCATTGATCCTTTTCTTGGAGGTCCTAGCAGTGTCCATCAAAGCGCACCAGAGAATAAAAGGAATAAGGGTAGAGGGCAACAAATATAAATGACTGTTATATGCGGACAACATTTTGGCAGTTATATCTGAGCCCTAAAATCGCTACCGCATTTAATGGATACTATACAATATTTTTCTAAATTTTCTGGGTACTCCATTAATCGGAGCAAATCGGAGGCAATGCCTCTTTCTAAGCTATGCATTTCATCCATGGTAGAAAATTTTTAATTTAAATGGACGCGTAGGGGAATGAAATATCTCGGTATTAACCTCTCTGAGGATATAGATGAGATAATAGCATTGAACTTCAACCCTCTGCTTCAAAAGATAAAAACAAATCTTGATAAATGGTCGAAACTAAAATCGAGTCTGATGGGAAAAATTAGTACTATAAAGATGATAGTTGCCCCACAACTTACTAATATTATAATGATGTTGCCAATTAAAATTCCATCTGCCATCTTTATACAACAAGATCATGTAATTAAAAATCTTTTAGGGAATGGAAAAAAACAAGACTGAAATTAAGGAAGTAATGCACACATAGGGAGAAAGGAGGGTTGGGTCTGCCAGACCTGAGATTGTATTATTTAGTCTTTGAGATGACAAAAAATAGCAAGGTATTGACAAACAATAACAGATAAATCAGCATGGATGGAGGTGGAGGACAAGGTATGTTTACCTTTTCAAACTTCAGAAATACTAGCACAAAGGTCTAATATTACCAATCCAATACTTTTACATTCAAAGGATGTATGGAGCAGAGTCCATAGACTGTTAAACCTCAAACATACTCAGCAGAAATACTCCTCATTATGGTATAATCCCAGGGTCTGCATAGGGAAGAAACCTGTTTACTGGAAAGAGTGGTGTCATGACGTGCAGGTGAGTGGAGCCGGAGGGGAGGATCCACACGCTGGGGAAGAAACAGGCAGACTGGAACGTTAAAGGGGTTTTATTCAGGAGCACGCAGGACAAGGGAACAATGAACCGACAAGACAAACAAGAACGAGAGGGTTTAAATACATGAGGAGCTGGGACCTGGAGTGATTGGAAGACGAGAGGCAGGTGGGAGCAATTAACATGGACACAGGACTGAACAGAATGGGGAGACAGGACAGGGCATGACAGCCCCTCACCCCCCCACCCCCCCACCCCCAAAGGGAGGCACCGGACGTCCAACGCAGGCCAAGAAGGAGTCAGGGGTGCCGGCATCTGGGGCACAGGAGACGATGGGCAACGACGGGGCTGGCGGTGACTGGAGGCGCCGACTTGAGTGGAGGCACAGACTGGAGTGGAAGCGCCGGAGGCGCAGACTTGACTGGAGGCGGAGCCGCTCTCTTGGCTGGCAGCGCCGGACATTGAGCTGACGACTTGGCTGGCGGTGCCGGACGTGATGCTGATTTGACTGAAGGCGGGGCCTCTTGGACAGGCTGGGCTGGTGGCAGTGCCGCTGACTGGAATGGTGGCGGTGCCACTGACTGGAACAGTGGCGGTGCCGCTGACTGGATTGGAGTGGTGCCGCTGCCACAGGACAGCCAAAGCTCGGGCTGAGCTGGCGAGGTGGCTCGGAGAATCAGGGTGGTAAATTCCTCAGTCTGGCACTCCCGGAGGCTAATAAGATTTTTCAGCCTGACCAGCTCAGCATGGAGAAGAGCAAACTCTGCCGGGCAGAGTAAACTCACGCAATATAATGTACTACACAGATACTATTATACACCATCTAGACTGTTTAGAAGGAAGCTAGTGGATGACAATTTGTGTTGGAAATGTAAAAAGAATATCGGGACGTTTATGCATTGTATCTGGGAATGTGTTCCTATTAGATGTTTCTGGACTCAGATTGTCAAGATCCTAAGTAACTGGTTTGGAACGGACATCCCCTTTAACCCAGAACTGTGTTTATTAGGAGATAAATCTCAGTTGCCTAATGTAGACAAATGTGATTTTCCAATCATCTCAGTGGGATTAACAACAGCCTGTCAAATCATTTTAAGACACTGGAAAGCAGCAGAATTTCCAGAGGTTAAGGATTGGGTCTGTGCAATCGTCGATCTGCATTGTATGAATGTATGCACAGCAGACTGCGTGAAGACAACAGAGAGGGAATTTCTCACTGGGATGGATTCTGGAACTTTATAAAGACAGATAAAGACTGGGTGAAATCAAGCTTTTTATGTGACTGCTTATATTCCGATATTGCATGTCTGCAAGGGTTATATGATTGGGACCTGTATCCAAAATCAACTGCCATATCTGTATCTTCTGTTCCTACATGTTAGTGTCTATTGAGACTGTTATGTACATGCCCCCCCCCCCCCCCCCCCCAAAAAAAAAGTTCAATAAAACTTGAATTACAAAAAAGAAGCCAGAAAATAAGGTTATTCTCAAATTCTCATAATTTCAAATATAATAAGACTTATTTTTGTCCAGCACAAGAGCAAACATTGAAAACGTCATTATTGACACCTGTGATGAGTTTTATGTTTGTCATCACCACGCTCAGTGCACCTGGTTAGCTTAGCTTCATGACACTTTTTAAGCATTTTTACCAGATCTACTCCTCTGTTCTTACTTTTCATACCTTTTAAGCTGAACTTGTTCCTTCTTTAATTTATTTTTTTACCAGTTTTAAAAATAATTTCCCTGAGTTCACAGAGCAATGCCCTCCCTGTTCTTCTGTAGCAAAATAATGCAAAGTTTTTCTGCACTACAGTGAACGGCCATGAAGTTGGTTTGGGATTCGAGAGAGCTCATTAAGAAAGTGTGAAGTCGTGACTGGCTGCTTTATTGAAGTGGCAGAAATTGTGCACACTTTGAAGAAGGTTGAGAAATAATATTAACTGGAAAAATAACATAGTGAGAGGTATTTCAGCCTTATTATAAATTATTTTTGGGGGGGTTTCAGTTCAAGAAAATAAAAAGAACCAATCCTGGTTCTGGAGATCTGCTGTCATGCAAGTTTTAGTCATTTCCTTGCACCAGCACACTTAAATGACTGAAGTAGCTTTTCAGCAGCTCATGAAGCTCTGCAGAAGCTTGTTAATTGCTCACTAATTAAAACCAGGTGTGTTGGAGCAGTGAAACGACAAGAAGATGCTGGACAGCGGACCAGAATTGGTTTTCCCTCATCTACAGTGCAATCTTACCCCCATCAATATTGGATTGTGACTGAAAGATCAAGATACAGGACACAATCTGCTGGAAAGGGCTTCCTCTGTGGAGGGACCAGGCTCCACCTTCCAGATAAGGTGAGGAGCTTCAATCATCCTGGGGGCGGGGGATCAAAGTAGAGTTACTGCCCATGGTTGACTTTCTCTGGAGGTTCTCTGGGAACATCTCTCTGGGGTGAAACCCACCATGCAGGTCCTGAACACATCAGAGGGGTTAGATGTCTTCTCCAGCTCCATGAGAAGCCAGAATGCTGCTGGAGAGAAAAATTTTGGGCGTCCTTCCTGGATCTGTTGCCTCTGCTTGGACAAATGGTTGAATGGATATCATTTTAGTTTGACCTTAGCTCCTCAGTTTGAGCACTTTTGTTTCTCAAACAGGCTTTTTGCTTTCTTGTTGAAGGTGGAAATCTGTCACTTTGGGTTTCCCTATCAGCCTTGAACTAATGAGGCATTATGCAAGAAGAAAGCACATTTACATCAGGAAAGAAAGCAAACACTTAAACTATCCAATTGCTTCCCTCTTGAGCTGTAATTTTCCTAATGCCAGCACACAGTGGTAAAGAAAGACTAATGCGTGCTTTCACCCTTCCCTAAAGTAGAAATTAACAAGGCTGCGGCAAGCTGAAATGAGAAGCAGGAAGCTGGTAAAGCTAGAAGGCTAAACTCTCAAATTCAAGCAATTTCACTCAGCGGTAGAGCATGAGTTCTCATTTTCAATCATTCAGATTTCATTTGCCATCTCCAGCTAGCTTGGTGTAATAAAAATCTAAAAGATTAAAAGATTTAAACACTTAATTAAATTCCCAAGTCAAAACTAAGGATATCTTAAAAATGCATAAATGAGTTAAGATAATTTGCCTTCAGCTTTGTTAGCAGAGTTCTTACAATAAGCTCTTTTATGATTAGTTTTCATGACTCCTCACATTTACATTAAAAATTTTCAAGACGGTGATTTTACTTCCTTGTTCCTCAGTGTTTTTGTGCTATAAAAACCCAAATGAAATTTTGTTAAAACATAATTTTGATTCCTTTTTTAACCCAAACTATTATCTGAAACTTTGTTCTCAAGTGTCATAACCATAACGTTAACAAAACAATATTTAACAAACATACCAGTTTGACTAAAGCAAAACAGAAATGAATGTATCCTAAGACACGTTTACACCACATATGGCTATAATTTTATTGTAAGACAGAAAACAAATGTGCTTTATTCATTCAGTTTTCTATCCGAAGATCTTTCATGACACTGATTCATAATCTGATCGGTGTCGGCCAAAACACCCAAACCGTGTTGTTTTTAGGCTACTTTTAACATGACGCATGCTAACTCATTGTACTGCTTGTGGCACAGGCGCACATAACTTTTTCAGTTTTATGTTTGACATCGATGTACAAATTCACTCACCACAAACAGAAATAAGGTTTAAAATACTTAATAGCATTTTATCTTAACCTTGACCTTTGAAAAAGAACCTGCAGTCCTTTTAATAATAAACAAGCACCCAGACTGAACAATGTCTAACAGAATTGGTTGAACCTTTGTAGATAATTAACACATCCATTAAAGATCCCATATTTTTGTAAGATTAATCTTGAACAATTGTCTTATTTTTTTTACATGCATGTCGTTAATTCTACCTCCATCTATGGGCGTTCCTCAAGGGTTGATACTGGGCCCAATCTTATTCGAAATCTAAATTAATAGCGTTGTTCATGCTGTTGACAGTTTTCATATACTTTATTTGCGAATGACACTGTATTATGTTTATGTTTATTCATTTGGCAGATGCTTTTATCCACAGCGACTTACAATTTATAACCTATAGGGCATGTTGTGATCTGTGGGGGAAACCGGAGTACCCGGAGGAAACCCACGCATGCATGGGGAGAACACGCAACTCCACGCAGAAAGGCCACAGCCAAGTTTCGAACCTGCGACCTTCGTGCTGCGAGGCAACAGTGCTAACAACTGTGCCACCACGCAGTTCTTCCTTGAACACAGCTTTGTCCTCCTTGCAGCACAACTTTAATTGTCAACATGCCTTCTCCAACCTTCATCTTCATTTAAACACAAGTAAAACAAAGTTTGTGATCTTCAACCGTAACTTATCGCAATCAACTTTACACCCTAGTATTGTTTCCCTGGATGGTACAGAACTACAACTTGTCAGTTCCTATAAGTATCTGGGTATCTGGCTTGACAGCACACTTTCATTTGACATTCACATTAATTCATTACTTTCTGAAGTCAAGTCAAGAACTGGGTTTCTATACTGCAACAGGTCATCCTTTACTCATTCTGTAAAGCAAACCTGGTCAAAATGACAAACATTTCTGTAATGTTTCTGGAAGTATGCACCAAGTTTCAGGTTCTTCACAAAAGATGTTTATAGTGTTCATTCTCCAGCTGACCTCACCTCTACCCTTAAATAGATTATCTAATACTGCCCCCTTGTGGGCAGAGCCACCATAGGTATCACTACATCCCCCTCTGTCACACACACAAAAAAAAAAATATATATATATTGTGCTGTTTCTTGTGTTCTTGTGCTGTTTCTTCAGTTTATGCCCTACTAAAGATTCAATCTCTCCGGAGGCTTAATGATGCGAGTTGTCCTCCTGAGCCCACAGGATACAGGCTCAGATATGGCTCCCTCTGCTGACGAGACACTGTCTTGCACAGCCATCCCTGCTGACAAGCCAGGCTGCGCGTTCGGCCCAACAACAAGAGACGAACCATCATTACAGTCCTGTCCCTGAAGAGTCTCTTGTGTCTTCAACAAGTCACGACGGTTGTGCCTCAATGTCTGGCCATCTTCAGTCCTGACCACATAGGATCTAGGACCAACTGTCCCCAAAACAGCAGCTCTCCTACTCCAGCGACCAGAATCCCCAACTCTCACCGTATCATTCTGGACCAGCGGCTCCAGTGATCTAGTTGACTTGTCATAGTTCCTCTTCTGTCTCAGCTGCAGAGACCTTCTTTGGAACCCCAGATCCTGGGGTACCCCATGGGCGTCACGGAGTGGGAGAGTGGTCCTCAATCTTCGTCCCATCAGAAGTTCAGCAGGGGACACACCATGTTCAAGTGGTGAGGCTCTATAATTCAATAGAGCCAAATGGGGGTCAGCATGGCTGTCTTTCTCCTTCCTGAGAAGATGTTTCACGATTTGGACCCCCTTCTCAGCCTTCCCATTCGACTGAGGAAACAGTGGACTCGAGGTGATATGCAGGAAGTCATAATCCACAGCAAACTCATGAAACTCTTGGCAGCTGTAACACGGTCCATTGTCACTGTACACAACATGAGGGATCCCTTGTCGGGCAAAAATGGATTTCAAAGACGAAATGACAGTAACAGCAGAAATATTGGGGAGGACCACCACTTCCGGATAGTTGGAATAATAGTCAATCACTAATAAGTAATGTCTTCCATCCAAATGAAACAAATCAGTCCCCACCTTGTGCCAAGGCTCTTCAGGTAGATCGGTGAGCACCATCGGCTCTTTGGTTTGTGTCATGTGATACTTCAGCAGGTCCTACATCCTGAAACCATTCTGTCAATATCAGTGTTGATTCCTGGCCAATAAACCGCTGACCTGGCTCGTCTTTTACACTTTTCCCTGCCCAGATGCCCCTCATGCAGTCAAGGCCAGATTAACCATATGGGCAACTGGGCAATTGCCCAGGGCCCACAAACTCTAAAGGGCCCAGGGCAGCAAGGGCATGAGCAAAATGCTGTATCTGTAATCTCCCGCTTTATATTAAACTAGGATGACCGTACGTCCTCTTTTCCCCGGACATGTCCACTTTTCACTCTCTGTTCGGGCAATCCGGACTAGGGGTTCTTGATGAAAATGTCCGGCTTTTGATCCAGGAGCATGGATCGAATTATGGGGGAGCTGTATATCCTACACATCCAGGGGAGCCGGAAAAAAAGTGTTTTACCTATATTACATCACCCCAGAAGCCTTTGTGTAATTCATACCCTGTCCAGGAGTATTAGTTATACAGTGTTTATAAAAGCCCCTCAGACATGACTGACATGTTCTAATATTATCAGATGACAAACTAACTTATCAGGCACTCTGTCTCATCTGCTGCTTTTCTAAACTTGCAAAAAGTAACAAAACCATTTGAAAGCCACTATTTGTGGATTCTCTGAAAGTTTCCATGGAGTGTGTGACAACTTATGTTTTCATTGATCCTATCGTCTAATCTCACAGCTGAAACAAGCATCCTTAATAATCTGTGCACAGGAAGCTTACCGATGCTGTAGTAAAACAAAAGGTATAATAATTTATTATTAATAAAACCTTGTTGCAGCACTAAAGCAGAAAAATGAGATTTTGCAATAACTATGCTAAATATTTACATGTGAATTGTTTTAGAGCCCTTTTATTGGCAGAATCTGATATTAATTTAGTTCTTACAAAAAAATGGGTCCCAACGTGGTTTGTGTGGCGTTGCCATAGAGTGACGTCATGGGAACAGATCCCCTGTCCTTTTTTTTGGAAATGGAAATATGATCACCCTGTATTAAACTGTCCACCCAGGCTTTTGCGCTGCACAGAGATGCTTCGTTGCCTATGACTTTGAACGTCAGTTGAGAGCGGTTGAGAGTCAGTCTCATGCAGACTGACCAATGAAGAGAGGGCCTCAAGTTAAGACCCTCTCCTCATTGGTCAGTCCACACGAGGTGGGTCAAAGTTACCCTAAGCGGGTTACGTGATGTCAGGCATTCAAGTATTGGGTATATTTATTGCATATTACAGTAATATATTCTGTATGTGACCATATTATGGTGATCCTTGGGTCGTGATGATGGGGCCCTTTAATATTGTTGCCCAGGGTACAACAAAGTGTTAATCTGGCCCTGCTCCAGATGGCCAGCAGAGCAGGGTCAGGTCTATCACCTGGAGAGAGGGTCAGGATACTATGTAATCAGAAAAATCATTACGGACGGTTGATGACGTAAGCTCAGTCTGGTTTATGATTAAAATTGCATCTTTCTCTGAAAATTTCAACTAAACACAGAGCCCCTTTTCCCTTTATGGTTAAATGCTTTAATCCCAGCTAAACTTCAGAGCTCCAGTCTCCAGCTCGCCTCTTCTTGAAGCATTAATTCATATCCTGTAGCGCCTCCTAGTGGTCAACTTTAGTAGTTCTCCTGGAAAAACTTCAGACAAAATTCATAAAGAGCAGGTCCCTGAAAAGACTGGAAATAGTTTATTACACATTAGACTTCCTTTGAGACCTGGGTTCTCAAGATGAAAATGCATCAAGACATCAGGACCCAGATAAGAGACTAGTAATGTGATTAAAATTCCTGTTAGAAAAATTAGCTAAAAACTATGTTGCCACGTTAACAGCATACCCATTCGTCCCTGTTGTACTGTAAGAGGCTTTATTCAAAGGAAGCAGAAACCTGCTGCTGGACAGACACAAATACACAGAAAATACTGGGAACTGAGCAGCATGCAGACGTTTAGGAGAAGTGTGCTAAAGGAACATGGACTGGAACTCTAACAAAAACCAGACACAAGCTTTCCTACTGCTCAGGTGGTAATAGTGACTTTACAGATGTGAACATTGAACACAGATGTACAGGTCTGACACAAGCAACCATCAACTTAACAGAGAACTCAGTCCACGAAAACATTTGACTGAATTTCATCACAAGTCACAAACCTATAAATGATTTAACACTAATGCATTACACCTCCTAAAAAAACAGCAAAATGATTTGAAAACATCAAATAAAACAAGAACATCACAGAACAAAATTATTTTAACAAATCTAAGAAATGAACTGAATGTTTGTGTCCCCCCCCCCCCCCCCCCCCCGGCAGCTCCTCATAGCTTTGTCAAACTGGTCAAGTAGAAATCAGAAACAGTAAATCAAACAGTCTTATTATTACAAAGAACTCAGTCCATCAGTGTTCTTCAGCGGCAAAAGTAATCAAGAACTCCAGAATCCTGAAAACAAAAGACTTTTTACAATATGGCTGTGATCATTTTTGGTCTCTTATTCATCTTGAGTTAGGATTTTTAAAACTAAACAGTCATAAGAAACTGCAGAAGGTTTATAGGTCATCGTGTTTGAAGCTCCTCTTTACCACATGAACCTCTGAGTGGCCGTGCTGTCTGGCCACTGGAAGGTCTTGGTGATAAAAATGTAAATGGTGACAGTGTTTATGGCAGCGTACAGCAGGAACTCCAGCAGGAGACGAGGGAGTGATGGGAGAGGCATATGCAGACGATACATCAGGTACGGAACGATGAAGTATCTGAACTCCAGGAGCTTCTGGGGAACTGTGGCGGCCACAAGGCACACGAGGTACGCCAGCATCCAGAGAAGAGAGCGCGACTTAAAGGAGTCCAGGAAGTTCCACCCGGCGAAGACGTAGGCGGGGACAAGGAGGAAGCGCACAAATTCGTGCCTCTGGAAAACCTTTTTCCATACGTAGAAGGGGAAGTGGCGGTTGTCTGCGAGGAGGTACTTGTGAACAAAAGTGAACTTCCACACAAGGAGCAGAGAGACGGCCATGATGAGGAGGAAGATGTATGGCTGTTTCCTCAGAGCCTGGAGGAAGCGGAGCATGCGATGGTAACTTAGCGATACAGGGAGAGAGAAGAAGAGGGAGAAAGAGAAGAAATAGAAGAGCTGGGGGAAGTTGAGGCAAGCTTCGTGGCTCGTCCTGTCGCCAACCACTATCCCATCATTCAGAATCACAAACACCAGAAAACCGACGCCCACCGCCGCATAGGGCCAGGCCACCAGCATCACCGCCTTCACGTGACTGGGCGAGGAGAAGAACTCCAAAGCGAAGGATATTACTTTCTTCGCTCCACTAAACGACAGTGGAACTTGGGAGGGAAGAGACTTCTCATCCCTCTTTTTTGTGTGCTCTGTCCTCCAGGCTTCATCCATTTTGGCGGCCACCAGCGTGCCTGCGCAGAAAGCCACCCAGATGATATTGGTCTGACGGAACAGCAAGGAGCAGACACCGAGCAGCGCTGAGGCCTTGTGGCAGCCGTAGAGCATCATGAGGTACGCGAAGAGGATGAAGAAGGTCGATCCGGCGTCAGTGTAGTAGAGAAAGTTGAAGAAATAGAGCACAGGGAAGGTGGACAGAGACAGCGCTGATAGGACTCGACGAGAGGTTGTTCTTGTCTGAAACAGAAGTGAGATTTTAGAGAACGAGCAAAAACCACAAACCTGTTTATCCCACTGATTCTGTCTTACCTTCTCCCTGAAGTGCAGCTTGCAGATGAGCAGGTAGATCACATAGAGATTGCCACAGTTGAAATGCAGGTTGATGAAGCGCAACATAGTAGCAGAACATACGATGTCACCCGTCAGGTCGGCAAGCCACACCACAGGCTTTATGATGCCCACGGAGATCAGGTAAAGGCCTGGTGGGGTGGTGATCATCGGGTCCCACTGTAGGGTTTGTCAGCAACATGAGATTAGAAAAACGTTAAACCAAAGAGACTCTCAGCCTCAGCTGTCAAGAAATACAAAACCTTTCTCTACATTTCTGTACTTGCTAGTCAGGTGGGGATTGGTTTAAATCAGGATTTATAAAACTTAAATAGTTGTTTCTGATCTCCAAAACATCACTATTTAATAGCTGTGTCTAATAAATGTAATAGCTTTCTTTTACATCTGAACATGTTGTAAATCAATGTTTTTTGTCAATATTTAGCATGTTGTATATTTGAAATTGATCAGCAATTATATGTAGTCTTTGTTTTGTTATTTTAAATATTTAGTAATTTTGTGTTTGGATCATTCAGTAAATCTTTTGGGGTTCTTTTTTCACAATTGTAGAATTGGATTTAATAATTTACGTTACCATTTCATATTACAGTCAGATGTTAATACATTCACTGAACATATCAGATTATTAAAAATATATTTCAACTACCATTAAAAAAATAACATTTGTTCACTAAAAATATTCTGGATCCAGATTAAACGTTCCAAGCTGAAAACTAATACGGGATTAAAACCTCTACAAGCTGCCACATCACTGGTGAAATTACAAAATAAAAGCCCAGCTGTTGGCTAATCCTAATCATCTACTCAGTTTCCGTGACTACAACTGCGTTAAAAAAATAATGTTACCTCGTTAAATTTCCCATGGCAGTATTTCTGAGCTTGCGGAATGTGAAAGATCTCGTCCATGTACGGCTCCCTCTGCTCTCGGGTGATTTTAGAAAACACCAAACAGGATATCAAGAAGTTGGTGCTGCAGAGGGCAGTGAAGATGTACCCTTCAAATTTCTCCATGTTGGACGGTGGAGCTAAATTTAACAATTAGTTTGTTCCTAAACTAAGTATTGTATTGTTTTATATCGCGCATAAAGATCTAATTCGAGGATTAAAGCTGATCCACAACAGAAACGCGGAGAGAAACGGCATTAAGTTCGTTCAGTGATGCTAAACGGAAGTATTTGTTTTCAACAACGGTATGTCCGCCTTGGAAATGTGTCCGACAGGGGATCGCCACTTGCCAGTGTTACAAGTATTCCCTACATTCGTTAAAAAAACATTTAGCGTGATGAATGGTGATAATTAGTTCAATTTAATTGAATTTTTAGACAGTTTAACTTAATGTTATTTTTTGCATAAACTCCTCGGTTTACGACATTTCGTTCCATATCGTGTTTCTGTATTTTAGTTCCGGCTGTGCGTGTTTGTTGTTCGTTAACGACAAGCAGCGCCATAAATGGAATAAAACCACCTAATTTTGTCCAATATTTTTCAACATGCACCTTACTCGTGTGCTGGAACTGTATCCCGATACCAGAGTGACACAAATACTTTATAAGGATGTCAAAAATGCAGCAGAGTTGAGACGAAAAGCCATGGAGGGCAACATAAACGGTGCTCTGGTCAACCCCACGATGGTGAGTCTACTGTAATTGTTTGGTGTCAAAATTTAAAGTGGCTTCTTATATAAAATTTGTACATGCTTACATTTTGAAAATTATCCTTGTAACGGGTAAATTGTTAGACTTGTTTTGTACTTTTACAGCTAGTTGGTCCTTTCCAAGTGTTGGTGGCTGCAAACAAAGCTGTCCATCTACAGACAACTGGGAAAATGAAGACAAAAACTTTAAACGCAGAAATAATCTTCAATCTCTCACCTACTAATAATGTAAGTGACACAATGAAAATATTCAGGCAAAAACTAGAATTTTTCTGACTTTTGTTTCGCTATTATCATTGCCAAGGTTTCTGTCTTCTTTCTAAAATCAGATCTCAGAGGCTTTTAAAAGATTTGGCATCTCAGATGGTGATCACTCCATCCTAGTGGTTGTGGTTCACAAGAGTGATGAAGTACAGTTTGTGTCAGACATCAGCGCAATGGTGGATGGACAGCAGCTTCCAGTGGATGATGTGTCCTCGCTGTCTGACTTCAACAAGATCAAAAAGGTGTGACTCGTGTTCAAGGATGTCTCACTCTCTTAGTTTATATTTTTATGTCCAAATCCATAAAAGTAGTGATGTTATTACTTAATTTTTAAAAATATCAGTTTTTCCTGTTTCTTTGAGCTTGCAATTTATGCTTCAATTAAGTGATTTTTTTCTGAGAACCAATTATTCTATATTTTCCAATAATTTATTCCATCATAAAATCAAGAGAAAGTTTACACTTAAACTGTTTTGTTGTGCTTTTCAAGGTTTAATTGGAATAACATTTTTTTTATCCCTTGAAAAATTGCAAAATTAAATTTTAGGACGCCCACCCCCTCAAAAAAACAAAATAAATAAATAAATGAAATGGATAAACTCACCTTTCTGTTAGTAGGTCATAAAATCTAGAAGAAGTTAAATTTGATAAAAGTTTTTGTGCTTTTTCTGCAAAGCCTCTCTTGTTTTAGCAGGACAATGCTAAAACTGTATGCTGTAAAATTATCCAAGAATTTCCTTAAATTCTGCACATATTTATTTTATAAATATATGATAAATAATCTAGCGTATCTCTGAGTCATAGGACAGTACTATCATACACACAAACACACGGTAGTGACAAGTTGCACAGCTGCCCTGGGAATTGCTGACAGCGACTAGGAATATCACTTGACATGATTTCTCACTTTGAAATGTAAATGTTATTGTCAAATAACTCATTTTAAGCTGCATGTCTCATTACAGCTGTTTAAAATCACCCCTCAGGAGGAGAAATGTGGGCCTCTGCTTGATGCAGTCGTATGCAGAATGGCCATCAAGGATGTTTTATAACTGCAAAGGACAGAAAACCAGAGCAGCCCTCGTGATTTGATGCAGTTTGTGTCAAATGACACGCGCACTCACACAAAGCTTTGTCTCTGTGCTGAGTGAAATGTTTTTCATGCTTTTTGCTTATTTCCTGGATTTGTTCCATACCATGACTATGTAATACAGATAAAATGTTTAAAGGCATTTAGAGAAATCCTTCAACAATATTTAACATTGTCCTCATTTTCTACAATAAACGGTCCTCTTTCTGAATATTTTGAATGTGTTTTGTCATTTTGAGGCTCTGAGTCTTTTTACCAGCAGGGTGTAATCATGTGAACAGGTTCTCATGCACAGCTCTGATAAATGATAGATCCAAAGTGCTCAGAGACAAATGTCAGTAAAATGCCTGAAGACTAAAACAACAAAAAATCAGTCTAGCATGAAATTGTTTTACCTGTCAAACCTCTGCTGGAGAATAAAGCAAATGGAGCAAATATTTGGAACATTTAGGTGTACTCTTACATACGGGTGCAGGTTATAAAGTTAAAATATCATGACAAATGTGATTTATTTTAGTAATTCCATTCAAAAAGTGAAACTTGTATGTTAGATAATTCATGACACACAGACTGACATACTTGAAATGTTTTTCTTTATCTGACGAATGAAACTCCAAATTCAGTATCACAGAATATTAGAATATTGTGAAAAGGTTAAATATTGAACTGGTGACACACTAATCAGTTCAATAAATCAGAACACAGCAAAAATATTTTAAATGTCTCAATTCAGTTCTGTAGACTACACAATGGGAAAGACTGCAGACCTGACAGTTGTCAGGCAAGTCACACAAGGTGAAGAGGCTGGCTGTTCAGAGCTTTGTGTCCACGCACATTAATAGAGAGGCAAAGGGAAGAAAAATGTGTGGTAGAAAAAAAAGCGTAAAAGCAATAGGGCTTGGGATCACACGGGATTATGCATTGAATTCTGGAATGCGCGCAGACACGTTGATGGCCTTACGAGTGAAAACAAACGGTACGTTGCAGAGAAGAAGCAGAATTGGGAGAAAGGAAGCGCTAAACAACATGTCAAAATCCAAAAAAGGATGCAGAATATACAGGGATATGTTAAAAAAAGACTATGAGAACCGGTATGTGGACAAAATCAGCATTATGAATGGTTTGGATCAATATAAAGACCCGAGACTGAATCATTAATGACGAC
Organism: Nothobranchius furzeri; assembly: GCF_043380555.1. Taxonomy (NCBI): domain Eukaryota; kingdom Metazoa; phylum Chordata; class Actinopteri; order Cyprinodontiformes; family Nothobranchiidae; genus Nothobranchius; species Nothobranchius furzeri. The sequence continues at coordinate 55,582,334 of NC_091741.1, read as the reverse complement.
TTGTTGCCACCGCTGTTCTGCATCCTAAACATTTTCAGTCAAACTGTTTTTGTGAGCAGATGAGATGTACTTTTTATTTGTTGTTTTTTCTAGTAAAACAATTAAAACCGTTATCTCATAAAAGTGAGATAACATGCCCTATAGGTTAAAAATTGTATGTCGCTTTGAATAAAAGCGTCTGCCAAATAAATAATTTCTTGTTGTGGTTTTAAAGCATCGACATATAGTTTTAAAGACATGTTGATGTCATTTAGAACAGAGGAAAGAGCCACAGCAAACTCTGCTTCAGTCACCGTGTTTATAAGAAACTCAGCATCATGGTGCATGACGTACGCTGCTCAGCGCTGATTGGCTCAGTTGCATCTAAAACTGTTTAGTTTTTGTTGTGAGAACATACACAATTGTTTGGGACATGAATTTTGCTGTCCCCCAATTGGAGAGCATTAGGCCCAAAGTGTTGAGGGGCCAGGTAGAGGTCTCCGGTGGGCCGGTCGTAGCCCACGAGCCACCAGTTGAAGTTCACTGATGTACAGGCTTGGAGGATAAACTTCATTTTATTTCTATATAAACATTGTCATTTATTAATTCATAAAGTTAATTGTTTATCTATTTATGGAAACCAATAATGACAATTGAAGCTCAGGAATGTGCATGCAACCTAACTTTCGAGAAATCACTATCCAACAAAAGAAATGAATTCATACATAGAAGAACGCTTGTATTGAATACATAGATGTGTTAGACAATAGAAATTTGTTCATGAATCCTATTCAGACCACTTGATGGCGCTACAACAAAACAGGAAAAAAGTCAGCAGATGCTCCTGTTCTCTAACACGTCCTTTAGTGTGACATAAAGGCTCTGGAGCCTCTACAGCATTACCATTCGATAAATTACAACTCTAATAGCCATGTCTGGAAGAGGCAAGGGAGGCAAGGGACTCGGAAAAGGAGGCGCCAAGCGTCATCGTAAGGTTCTCCGTGATAACATCCAGGGTATCACCAAGCCTGCCATCCGCCGTCTGGCTCGCCGTGGTGGAGTCAAACGTATCTCTGGTCTCATCTATGAGGAGACCCGCGGGGTGCTCAAGGTGTTTCTGGAGAACGTCATCCGTGATGCAGTCACCTACACCGAGCATGCCAAGAGGAAGACTGTAACTGCCATGGATGTAGTGTACGCTTTGAAGAGGCAGGGACGCACTCTGTACGGCTTCGGAGGTTAAAACGTAACTCTGTTTCATACCCAAAAAGGCCCTTTTCAGGGCCACCAACTTTTGAATGAGAAATCTTTCATTTCCTTTATGAATTTAAATTGCCTTTGGTGTAAACACTGAATCATAAAGATTAAAGAAGTCTACGCGTTAAGACTCACTTGTTAAAAACAGCCATATGTTACTAATAGAAGACCCATTAAGTGCCACAGAAACTTTCCTAATTTCCTTCTATCTAGTGATGGGTAGATGAAGCCTCATGAAGTGTTGCAGCACATTCCCCAAATAGTATTGATATTGTGTTGACACCGTGCTGCTGTTTTGCTCTATAATGACACTTACTGAACTTTAAATATCATTGCAGGCAACCTACTGGAGATTAAACACTGATTCAATGACCTAATCATCCTTGTATACACTGTAAGCTGTTGTAGGCCTACTTCATATGGTATTATTTTAAACTTAAATTTAAAATATATACACCTCAAAATATTCTGTGAATGATATCGAGTGACAATTAAAGGGAAAGTGTTGTGAATGTGATATTACCCATTTCAGTGTCATTGACTCAAAAGTTGTTTTTTTTAAATAAATTTTTATTCAGAAAAATCAGTTTATCCAATGTTTTAGCATTTAGTCTAATGCGTTTATTGGACACTATTTCACCAGCTTTCGAAAACACGCATTAACAGGGCACAGAAGAACCTGAGGTACACAAAAACTGTAAAGCCAGGTGGAAAAGGTTTGGGTAGGATGTCTTCCGGTTCCCCCAGTATGTTAATGGATTTTCTTGTCTTGAAATGTTTCCCTCTGCTAAGTAGCGCTGGACCTCAATCATCGAGTCAGCTGTTGCATTGGTGGTTTGTCTGCCAACCTCTTGATCAAGCTGGTGCCACAGATTATCTGAAATAATAAAAAATACATAGAAGTTTTAGTTTTTGTCTTCTCTGTATTAATACACATTAGCAACAAAACAAATGTGAAAATAAGCTGATAATACTGAACAACTTGGCTGAAGTGGGTAACTGCTCTAATGAAGGTCCAGGCTGTGGCTCAGATGTTGTGTGAGCAATTACTGCAGCACACTCCATTTTCAGGCGATTGACAGCCTCACTACACTTGGAGGAACTACGAAATCCGAGTGTTTTAAATCTGGGGTCTAAAAGTGTTGATAGGGTCAACACACTTAATGACTCCAGGTTAGAAGCAGTGTCTGTGACGCGACGTCTAAGTTGGTCATGGAGATGTGTGGCTGCTTGTGTGTGTAGATGCAAAGAGTTCCGCTCAAGTGCACAATTTAGCATTTTCATCATCGGGATGACCTTTGATCCTAAAACTCTCCTCTCCTCAGACAACTCCACTGTGGCCTGATGGAAAGGGGCCAGCACAAGAAGTGCTTCCCTTAAGATGTTGAACTCATCAGCTGTGAGTGTGTTAAATCTGTCTGGAGAGGCAAGAGATACCCACGCTGGTTCTTTCTCATCATGTAGCTGTGACAGCATCTGATATGTGCTGTTCCAACGTGTTGGTACCTCAGTGACAAGTTTCAAGGTGGGCCGTCCCATCTGTTGCTGCACTTGAGCAAGCTTCTCTTTTGCTGTGGTGCTGGACCTGAAGAATGATACGATTTGCCTAGATTTGTGTCTTATGGATGAAAGTTCAGGGATCTGATCACAGGATTTTTTTGACTATTAAATTTAGTTTGTGTGCAAAATGCAGATTGAATGTCGAATTTGAAGAGTTCGTGTTGCTGCTATCATGTTTGGTGCTGCGTCGGTCACAAGACACCTTACCTTATTTGTTATGGCCCAGTCATCCATCATGCCCCTTTTGACTTGGGCCAGATTGTCAGCAGTGTGACTTTGTGGAAAGTGTTTGACTCCCAACACAGATGTACACAACTGCATATTATCATTGATGTAGTGACAGGTAAGAGCTAAGCCTCCATGTTCAAGCAGGTCCACATGTCAGCTGTTATACTCACTTTCACAGCTTGCTGTACTTCGCTTTTTACTCGCTCGAGTTCCTCCGCATGTCTTTTGGCCATTATTTCCTTAACCGTCTGAAAATGAATCAAAATCAAATCAGTCTTGTACTCAACACATTAGACCACCTGTCATTAAAGCAAGAAAAACATCCAGCTATGAAGTTCTCTGTGTTTTGCCCTGTTGAATAGAAGGTAGGAATTTAAAACGAAATCCTGTTTTATACCCAAATGTGAGCTGACACACTGGATGGAAATTATTCAAGCATGCATGATGTTTGAATCACAAGTGTTTCTTTTTGTTTGCTGTGTCATAAACCTTAAATCAGACGATGGTCTAATACATTTGTTAAGCACTGTATATATTACATGAGTAACAGCAGCTATCTGAGACATTGTGTATACAAACCTTTCTGGTTGGCAAAACGTAAGATGGATCAAGGACCTGAATCACCCCCCTGAACGCCTCGCTCTCCACAATGCTCAGGGGTTGGCAGTCCTTTATAATAAAATTCAGGACTGCTTGGTCCAGAGCAATCTTCCTAGATTTCAAAATAATAAAACATATATTAGTAAAACAGTTGTGACAAAGCATGCCCAGTGTCTATATAGGTCTACCTGTGTCCGTGCTTGGTGTATTTGCTTCCTCTTCGTTTTCATGCTTGACTCTAATGTCTCAGCATTGCACAAGTGCTTATTTGTATAAGACAACTCCGCTGAGCAGATGCAACATTTACCCTAAATAAAATTAAATAAATAATTTACACTGAGAGTCAGTCACATTGCCGTTTTCAACTCTGACAGATGCGCAGAAACAAGGAAAGACCAAAACGTACCTTATTTGCAGTTAAAAGATCAAAATTATCCCACACAGCAGCAACTTCTTTTTCTCTCTGGCTCCATTTTCTTGATGGAGAGAGGGATGTCTTGTTCTATCTTTGAAATTGTAATTTCCTTCTTTTCACGGCGACTCATCCCAAAAGGATCTGGCTGCGCACTCATCCCGTTGACAGATGCTCGACACCTTGTAAACTCAGTTTGGCGCCTTGGCAATGACCGACACAGCAGCAGTTTCGGTCACGTGACTTTTTCTTAGAGCAACACACGCATCGACACAGGTTTCGCTCCATGAGTTTTGACACTTGCGCCGGTGTTGCTGGACCCATCAATACTTTTATCAGTTCATAGGATTTAGTAATGGAAAAACTAATATTAGCGGTACAAATTCACCCCGAGCTTGTTTATTATTGGTGCCAGGATTATTTCTCATTAGAAAATGTGGGTGGCTCTTAAAAGAGCCTTTGGGTTCGTGACGTTAACCAGGAGTTTACTTGGAGCTGGTGTACTTGGTAACAGCCTTGGTGCCCTCAGAAACAGCGTGCTTAGCCAGCTCACCAGGCAGCAAGAGGCGGACAGCGGTCTGAATCTCCCTGGAGGTAATGGTGGAGCGCTTGTTGTAGTGCGCCAGACGAGAAGCCTCAGAAGCGATGCGTTCAAAGATGTCGTTAACGAACGAGTTCATAATGCTCATAGCCTTGGACGAGATCCCGGTGTCGGGGTGGACCTGCTTCAGCACCTTGTACACGTAGATGGCATAGCTCTCCTTCCTGGTCCTCTTCCTCTTCTTTCCTCCCTTGCCAGCGGTTTTGGTCACCGCTTTCTTGGAGCCCTTCTTGGGCGCAGACTTGGCAGGTTCAGGCATTTTACGATCGCAAAATCAAACGACAGTAACGCTGAGCGCTACGGAGACTTCTTTATACAAGCTTGAGGCTAATTTTCCTGCTCCATCTCCCGCCTGTGATTGGTTGAATACATCAGCTGGTAAATAGGAGGTGGGATTTGTGTCATCTAACCATCATTAGAGAAAGGAAAATGAATTAGTTTATTAATAACTTTAACCGTTCTTGGTAATGCAGCTAAAAATCGTAATTTATTTTACAGTTTTATAACAATTTAATGCATGATGGGGAGTACAGGTTGACACTCAAAACTAAAATATGTTATCTGGCTGACCTTTTTTTCCTTTACCTGTATATAGTTTAAAATATGATGCAATATGGTGACTAGAAATCACCTTGGCGAACCTTAACTTTCCAAAACTGTATACAGCGTAGTACTATAACATTTTAGCTTAGGAAATGCACAATTATACATTACTGTATATGCAACATTGTAACAACCCTTGATACAAGCCATTTAATTAATAAACCTAAGTTCTTGATGCTGCATAATGAACTTGCATCTCATAAATGTAATTATTGATGTGGACAAGAAAAATAGGAAGTATGTGATTAGTAAAAATGATAATTTAGAACCTACTCTCAAATTTAATCCTGCATATTAAACAGAACAACAAACAAAGATGAAAGCTCTTTGTTTGGAGTGTGTGGCTCTTAAAAGAGCCGTTTTTGGAGCTAGTAGCGGTGAGAAGCAGCATCTTTACTTGGTCTTGGCGGGCTTCTCGGTCTTCTTGGGCAGCAGCACAGCCTGGATGTTAGGCAGCACACCACCCTGAGCAATGGTGACTCCACCCAGCAGCTTGCTGAGCTCCTCGTCGTTGCGGACAGCCAGCTGCAGGTGACGGGGGATGATCCTTGTCTTCTTGTTGTCTCGGGCGGCGTTTCTAGCCAGCTCGAGAATCTCAGCCGTCAGATACTCCAGCACAGCAGCCAGGTAGACCGGGGCGCCTGCACTGACACGCTCTGCATAGTTACCTTTACGCAGCAGCCTGTGAACAAGGCCATGGACGTAATTTTGGGGGGGGGGGGGGGGGGGGGGGACATGTCCCCCCCACTTTTTCCAAAATCAAGTTTTGACCCCTGCACTTTTTACCATCCAAAAACAATATTACGCTATATTAAATTGACACTGGTTGAGCTCTAAGACCAAGCGGAAAACAGCCGTTTGTGTTGAAACCTGTTTCCCATTAGAGCATACTGTAAAGCCCCCCCACACACACACACACACACACACTTCTCAAGTGAAAATTACGTCCATGAACATGGCCCACTGGAGCCCGGCACGGGAGGAGCGGGTCTTGGCCTTAGCTCTGGCCTTGCCTCCGGTTTTACCACGACCACTCCTTGTTCAAGTTTGTTTCTGGAGGAGATACTCGAGTAATAGTGGCGACTGGCGAGAACTAGCCTCAAACCTCCTACAGGTTTCTGCAGAGTGGAGAGAAAACGGTGGCAGCCAACCAGAAGAGCTGAGGAGACTTTTTGAACACAGCGTGTCTCCGATACGCTACGGTTTCTGTCCCGTGTTCTTTAGTGCATCTCTGATCATTTCATGTTGTCAATGCTTTTCTACTTCTGTGAATTGGACTAAGAATACTTGAAGTTGACTTGTTTGTTTTACTGAATTGAGACTCCAAATTGAAGTTTGTTTTATTCATTTTTTATTTGTAAATCTTTAATGTGTCAAAATGTATCAGTTACTGGATCTTAACATCCAAAGTTTATGTTCCTTTTTAAGAGCAGAAACTTGAGGACCACAGATGGATTTTTATTGGAGCTACAATTGAAATTTCCACTTTGACAACGTTAATTAATACTTAAGTCAATATTCACGTGTAGATCTTTATAATACAGTGTTTACCCCAGAAGCAATTTCGTTGAGCAAATGGAAAATTTCTCATTATTGAAAAGTTAGTGGCCCTGAAAAGGGCCTTTTTTAGTATGACTCAGAATTACAGTTTAACCTCCGAAGCCATACAGAGTGCGTCCCTGCCTCTTCAGAGCGTACACTACATCCATGGCAGTTACAGTCTTCCTCTTGGCATGCTCGGTGTAGGTGACTGCATCACGGATGACGTTCTCCAGAAACACCTTGAGCACCCCGCGGGTCTCCTCATAGATAAGACCAGAGATACGTTTGACTCCACCACGGCGAGCCAGACGGCGGATGGCAGGCTTGGTGATACCCTGGATGTTATCACGGAGAACCTTACGATGACGCTTGGCGCCTCCTTTTCCGAGTCCCTTGCCTCCCTTGCCTCTTCCAGACATGGCTATAAGAGTTGTAGTTTATCGAATGGTAATACTATAGAGGCTCAAGAGCCTTTATGTCACGCTAAAGGACGTGTTAGAGAACAGGAGCATCTGCTGACTTTTTTTCCTGTTTTGTTGTAGCGCCATCAAGTGGTCTTAATAGGATTCATTATAGTGATGGGAATTCCGGCTCTTTTTAGAGAGCCGGTTCTTTTGGCTCAGCTCACCAAAAAGAGCCGGCCAAGTGGCTCCTCAGATTTTCTGTTGCGTAGAGTACATTTATGACCAAAATCATGCTAAACTATATGTAAAATAATTTAATAATGTAAAAAAAGAGCAGTATATCAAATATTTATCATTTCTATGGATTTAATAACTGAACACTTAAGAAATCTCCACTTCCCTACTGCTGGCGCTCATTTTCTCACCGTTTTCGTCGCACTCTCCTCTCTCTCGCTCGTCTTTTTCCTCCTCCTCATTCCCTCTCGTCTCCCTCCACTCGCATGTGCTCTGCTGTGTGTCTGTATGAGTATGATCCTCCCTCTTCCCCACCCCTACTGCTCTGTGTGTGGACAGTCTGGACACACAGTTACACATGTTGACCAATCGCCTGTAGCTTTCACCAAGGCAGGGGGGAGGGGGGAGGGGAGGGGACGGCTCCCAATGACGAGCCGGCTCCCGTCGTTCACTTCAAAGAGCCGGCTCTTAGAGCCGTTTCGTTCGCTACCGACACATCACTAATTCATTAACACATTTCTATTGTCTAACACATCTATGTATTCAATAAAGAGTTCTTCTATGTATGAATTCATTTCTTTTGTTGGATAGTGATTTCTCGAAAGTTAGGTTGCATGCACATTCTTAAGCTTCAATCGTCATTATTGGTTTCCATAAATAGATAAACAATTAACATTATGAATTGATTAATGACAATGTTTATAAAGCTCAGTTCTGATTGTGCTCAAATCTACCATTTTGAACTTTAAAAAAATCTAATTCAAGATTCACAAACTATGTTTTACAGATTACATTAGTGTAGAATACTCTTGTCCAGTTTGGAAAAGTGCATATTTTATTTTCATATTTAGAGCAGATTAAATATGCTCGGGGACTTGAAAAATTGGTTGGAGTTGCATTTTCTCCTCCCCCGCTGCTTGCCGGGTTACCTATTCCCACTTCTTCTTCTCAAGTCAGAGCTTTTCTGGGTCTCTGTTCATACTACAGGCGATTTGTACACAAATATGCCTTCGTTGCTCATCCTTTGCACAGACTCACACAAAAAGATGTGGCATTCGACTGGACTGATGAATGTTCGGCTGCGTTCCAAACATTGAAAGCTGCACTAACCAGTGCTCCTATTATGGCTTTTCCCAACTTTCATCAGCCATTCATCCTCAGTACTGATGCTTCCAATTGTGCTGTGGGTTTGGTACTGTCACAGATCCAAAAGGGGGAGGAACGAGTCATTGCATATGCCAGCCATGTTCTGACCCATGCAGAAAGAAAATGGTCCACATATGATAAAGAGTTCTGGGCTATTGTCTGGTCAGTCAGACATTTCCGGCATTACTTAAGTTCAAACCCCTTCACAATTATCACTGATCATCGTCCACTACTCAGCATCGGGAAAATGGGTGGCACACATGACCCGACAGGATGGAGAGCTCGTTGGACATTGGAGCTGGATCCATATGTGTGGACAATCATACATAAGTAGGGACAGAAGCACGGAAATGCAGATGCTATGTCACGTATCCCGACCCTAACCCAGAAGATACGGAGGAAAATTCACAACCCCCTGAAGAAGATCCTCCTGCTCCTGTCAACCTGGAACTACAGCTTCCATTGGACATAAACACGTCAGCTCAAGTTTGTACATCACAAACAGACAGTTCTGCGCCTCAACCTGACGATGCAGATGGAGATATTCTGACGCATACATTTTCTAGCTAGAGAGGTTACATTTTGGCTGAACAGTCGGCAGATCCAGTTCTTGCTGAAGTGTATACATGGGTACAGGGGAACAAAAGACCTTATCTCAGAAAAGTTAAAGGAAAGCTACAAAGAAAGCTATGGTGGCAGTTTACAAAATTTATGATTTTAGATGGGCTACTTTGTAGGCAGGCTAACACTGCACCAGGAAAGCCATCTGTCCTTCAAGTTTTGATACCCCAAAAGCTTGTTACAGAGACTTTACATATGCTGCATGGAAATCCATCTTCTGGTCACTACAGCGCTGACCGCACACTTAGTAAAGCTTTAAGTATGTGCTATTGGCCAAGTATGAGATCTGATATTGACCAGTTTTGCTCTGTATGCCCCACATGTATGGGGTGCCATTTGTAAAGTCAAACAGTCATAATCTAACAGCAATATTTTTGGTTATTTAGCATATCATAAGAAAAAAAAAATTGGGAGTTCACTTTTTCAAAGTCATATTTTCATCATGTTATTCATACATTTATAAATGTTAAAGTTTCCAAATAAATATTTAGTTAGCAAGCTAAATATTTAATTTTTAGTTAAATATTTCTTTTGTAAACTAAATATTTAGGTCTGATCTAAATATTTAGTTTGTAAAATAAATATTTAATTCACTAACTAAATATTTAATTTACTAATTAAATATTTATTTTGGAACTAAATATTTAATTTGTAAATTAAATATTTATTTTCCAAAATAAATGTTTAGATCCCAGCTAAATATTTATTTTGGAGCTAAACATTTAGTTTGCAAAATCAGTATTTGGGAAATAAATATTTAAGTCTGACCCAAAAATATAAAATATAGTGTGGAGCTAAATAACATCGTGGAAAATAAATATTTAGCTGGTACTTAAATATTTAGCTAATATGCAAATTTGCTTGCCAATAAGTGGAAGGTGGTTACCAAAATAAAAGCTGGATCTAGCTAACTTCTTTATAAACTCTTGCTCCGAACCAGAACTTGTTTTATCTCCGGTTCTATTCTTCTGAACATGTCCGACTTGTTGGACAGCATTCTTTTTTCTTTTGTGGTCCTCCATTTTAGGATGAGATTTATGGTTTTTCTAGGACTGAAATGGGGACATTTCATTTAAAGAGAGGGAAGAGTGTAGGATGAGATTTATTGTTTGTGTCTGGTGAATGTCTCTGGCGGAGTGATACACCCGAGAGAGGGTGCTGTTTGGTCAGTGGAGAGTCAGCAGGGAAAAAAATAACGGTTAAAGTTATGGTTGCAGCTCTGATGAAGACGTTTCCCCGTGTCGTTTCTTCGATCTCTCTCTACCCTTGACCCTCGAGTATAGTAACATTCAGCTCATCCAGAGTGTTACACTAGGTTTGAGGAATACTGTAGATTGTTTTGCACTGTGGGCAACCAACTGACTCAAATGAATTTAAAAAAATGTGTTTTGGTGAGTCAGTTCAGTAAAAAGAATCAAGTCAACATCAAGGATTTAGTCCAATTCAAGTGGAAAATCATTGTGATTAGATACATGAAATGAGTGATGCATTAAAGTACAAGAGACCCAAATTATTAACAACAAAATACAATTAATAATCTAGAAAAAGACAGTTATACCAGGGTTTTCAGTCCACATCTTGAACATATTGCACTGACACAGGAACTAGTTGGTTTTAAAACACAGCTTCAGGATTTTCAGTGACAATCACTTAATAACCGCTTGACAAAGTACTGGGGACAATTTTCCTTTCACTTCACGTCAAACTTGAATTAACAGGGTTAGGGTTGGCATTTGATACCAGTGTTGGGCAAGTTACTTCAAAACTGTAATGCATTATTTATTACTTGTTACCCTCATTTAAAAGTAATTAATTACATTACAATATTACTGATTTTGAAATTTAAGGCATTACACTACTTTTGCATTACTTTAAGTTACTTTCACCAAAACAACTTCAATATGAATCTGGTAATGTGACGCTCAGTGAGCTCATGACATATATGTGGAAGGTGATGTGGCGTCTGAGCTAGGATCGCTGTTAAAAACAGTCAGATATAATAACAGTGCTTTAAAATGATTGTTTATTAAATAAAAGCAACAACAATCTGTACTCTCAGCACGCTGCCATCTTATATTAACTGAGCAGGGAGTGAGGTGATGGGGGCTCCAAGCCTATATTTGCCTTGGTCCCCAAATGCCTTGATACGGCCCTGGATGTGGGACTGACTTCTGGGGTGATCTGATTCTATCACATGTATAAATATTAAATGCTTATAAATTATTGCTTTTCACTGGTAAAAATGTGTATTGGGGATAAATCTACCTACTTTTTTCTTTTCAAGCACTTTGTTTTGTGTTCTTGATTTTATGTGAATAATATCCTGCCCTTTCTCTCTAACCTTCCTGCATGCTGCATGTTTTCTCCGTCTTCTAGAAAAACTGTAAACTAGATTTCCTAGTTTCTTACTAATCAGCCAAAGGGATCTACCAAACACAAAAATAAATAAAAAAGCTTCGCGCTGCGCTCCAGCAGCAAGGATTTGAAATCACCGGCGCACAGATTATGAACTCAGCTAAAAATTACATGAAGTACCGGAGAATATGGGCAGATATAAACGATCGCAAACGAAATACTTTGTTTTGGTGGAGCGATTTTGTGAATATAACAGCGGCCGCGCGTAGGACGCAGCTGGAGTATTTGAGCCATTACCGCTGCGTCCTCTCTGCTCATAGAATGCCCGCAAAGCTGAGTCCATAAATGACGTCATATATGTAGATACTGGATCTTTTTTCAGGCTTCCCGCAATTTGAATTTTTAGGAAACCCGCATCTTGATTCTGGGTTTAAGAATGCGTTGTATTTACTGCGTTACAGACAATTGTACCGAGTAAATATTACCATTTTCTTTCCCTGTAATGCCTTACATTACCACATTACAGCAAAAAGCATTGCATTACAGTAGTTAATTACTTTTGTACCGCGTTACTCCCAACACTGTTTGATACTAGGATTATTTCTCATTAGAAAATGTGGGTGGCTCTTAAAAGAGCCTTTGGGTTCGTGACGTTAACCAGGAGTTTACTTGGAGCTGGTGTACTTGGTAACAGCCTTGGTGCCCTCAGAAACAGCGTGCTTAGCCAGCTCACCAGGCAGCAAGAGGCGGACAGCGGTCTGAATCTCCCTGGAGGTAATGGTGGAGCGCTTGTTGTAGTGCGCCAGACGAGAAGCCTCAGAAGCGATGCGTTCAAAAATGTCGTTAACGAACGAGTTCATGATGCTCATGGCCTTGGACGAGATGCCGGTGTCGGGGTGGACCTGCTTCAGCACCTTGTACACGTAGATGGCATAGCTCTCCTTCCTGGTCCTCTTCCTCTTCTTTCCTCCCTTGCCAGCGGTTTTGGTCACCGCTTTCTTGGAGCCCTTCTTGGGCGCAGACTTGGCAGGTTCAGGCATTTTACGATCGCAAAATCAAACGACAGTAACGCTGAGCGCTACGGAGACTTCTTTATACAAGCTTGAGGCTAATTTTCCTGCTCCATCTCCCGCCTGTGATTGGTTGAATACATCATCTAGTAAATAGGAGGTGGGGTTTGTTTAATCTAAACAGCTGCTCCTGATGGCATTTTTTGTAGAAAGGTTCAGTAATATAACATTTTAAACACACAGAAATCGCTAATATGTTTCTGTTCAGTCCCAGACCCTACCTGAAATCTATGCAGCAATGCCAGTTTGTCCATAGTGTTCAGAAATTAGATCATAAATGAACAAATACTTCCAAAAACTATTGACATTTAAGGAGCATTTCCTTTAAACAGCATTATATATTATATATACTTTAAAGTAATTGTTCTGTTCTGTTCTGATTAATTTCCCAACCAATGAATCAAAAACTCTCATAAAATGAATAAAGCTGAAGATAGTTTAAATAAAATACTAATTGTTTTTTATGACAAAATAAAAAATTTAAGCAGGTCGAACTGAAGTAAAAATTTTTACAAACCGAATCCAATCTGCATTTAATTTTTGAAACCCCGCCAAGGGTCTCAGCCAGCGCGGACCTCCCTGTCCCGGTATCGACCGAAGTGGGCTAAAGAAGTCCCGTCTTTTCAGCTGCACAAAACACCCCCAGGCATGAAGATAGAGGCATTGTTTCTTATTTGTAAACCCGTGGACTCGATGTACAGGCAGGCTGGAGTTTGTACAGCCTTCTCAAACAATGGTTTATCAAAATGAACACGATCCAAAACTAGTACACACACACTGACTCGATAACACAACCTCTCTACCATAAAACTACACACTCTCTACGATGAGCTGAGGCAGTGCCTGCCTTCTTTGGTTACGTCAGTGGTTAAGATTTAGAAAAACAGAGCATTTTTAGAAAATTTGCTGAGAAAGGCCACTTTTTACTTGAAAAACTGCAATGTTATGAATTTTAAAATTAAATATGAATTAGAAAAAAAATTGACCTGCAATTTGCTCTATAACATCTGTCCCACCCATGATGAATTTTTAATGAATATTTTCATATAATGAAAAAAAATTGACCTGCAATTTGCTCTATAACATCTGTCCCACCCATGATGAATTTTTAATGAATATTTTCATATAATGAAGTGACAACAATTGTTTATTGTGACTGTAATGAATTAATGTACAGTTAAATTGTTTGACTGCATGTATAGTCAAGAAGCTTTAATAAACAAAACTTCTACAATTTGTGATAAGAGTGTAAAGCAATAAAGCACTTTAAAATTACAATATCAAGGTTCTAAGTGTGGCCCATTAAAAACCCTGTACCATAGGACAAGTGCACCTTAAAGTAATTGGTCAAGGCAAACAGTTTTTGAATGTCACGTGTAAAACAGCAGTAAAATCTCAGCTGAAAAAGGTTTTGGGATTTTCTAGAAAATCCAATGTCTTTAAGTAGCGCTCTCAAAACAAGGGATAGTTTCCACTGGAGCTTTTGACAAGTGACTAAAAGTTGTGCCCACATTTTTAAAGTTAACACACATTTCTTTTAACAACGGTAGTTTTTGCATCTTTATTGTTCCCCTGCTTCAGCCCTCTCCCCCTCCCCCTGCGCAGCAGCCTCAAACTCAGTGGTGCGCCTGTAGGCTCTCAGAGTTCCCCGCTGCTCTAAACATTGAAAGAATAATTTAATTTTCTGTTCATCACTTCTGTGGCAATGATCACCTTCAATGGTGTCTGTTTGTTGCAACCACCAGGTACAAAAACAAACTGTTTTTTTATTTGACTATTTTTCTGTCCTGTCTCTGTCTATTATCCTGCATCTCCTCTCAATCCTAAAGAAAAACTGCTACCTGTGCCCTTTGACTTTCAAATAAATCAGCAAGAGATTTTTGACGGGTGCAGACCTTTTATTAATTTCTCTTCTTTGCTACTTTGTCTCATCATGAACATCATGGGAACAATGAGCACCGGAATCGTTTCTTCACCAATGATCGCAGTATGTCTCGTTTAATCTGCATGAATCTAATATGCATGGGGTTGTCAGAGGAGTTCTATTTCGTCTAGTCTTAGCCCTTAAGCGAGCTGCTATTGGAAAGATGATCTCCGCATCAGCCAATCATGAAGAGCTAAAATGTACGCCCACCAATAGTGGGCCCCCTCGTGGTATATAACCGCAGTGACCCCACTGCTCACCTCCTTTTTCTCTTCATGCCAAGCTTGAGAGCTTCCTTAAAGAGCAATATTATCCCTGGAAGAGTAAATTATCCAGAAGACGACATACCAGCCATGTCCAGTGACGCCAGACCCTGCCCGACCTGCCAGACGGGCTTCATTTCCAGCGGCAACCTGCACGCTAAGTGTGAGGTCTGTCTCGGGGCTCACCACGCTGGCCTGGCCTTGACCCCGCAGGCCTCGTGCCCGTTCTGTGCCGCTCTGCCCGTGGCAGAGAAGATTCGCCGGGTCGAGTACTTCACTCCCGCCGCCGACGAAGAATTTCTGGTAGCTGACTCGTACCTGCTGGACAAGGCTTTGGATTTCTTCAACGCCGGTCAGGAGCTGGCTGGCTTCAACCGGCTGGATGACGTCACCGACAGCGAGAACTACGACGAGGCGGCATCCCTCCTAGACATAACGGAGGTCGACGAGCTTCGCTCAGCGGGTCCTTCTGCTCCAGTGGCTTCTCGCTCCTCCCTGCCAGCAGTAAGAGCACTGCTCCAGGAGCTGCCCCCCATCATTTCTGCGGCAGCAGCCCGCAAGGGGCTAGCTGTGCCAGAACCGGCCCCGCCCGAAGCGGATGACTTGGCGGGAATTTTCGGGGCAACTCAGACACGCTGTCCAGACCCCCTCTGGTCGCGCTTTCCCGCTGCTATGAGCTGCTGGTCTGCCGCCTTCTCCGAGCCTGCCAAGCTCAAGGCGCCAGTCTCCACGTATGCGCCCATCACCAAGGTCGAGGGGTTTTCCGACCAAGGCTGGCCATCTGTTCCTCCGCTAGAGCCGGACTTGGCTTCGCTGTTGGGCGCCAAGAATCACCTTGCTGGCACGCGAGCTGTTCCCGCTTCAAAACATGACCAGCTGCTGACGCGGCTCACCGACCGCACACATTAGTGTGCCTTTCAGACCGGCGCTGCAGGGAATAACATCGCCCTTCTTGCCTTCGGCGTCTAAAAGATGATGGAGGAGCTGGAAGCTCCCGAGGAGTCGAAAGCCGTCATTACTAAGACTGCTGATCCTATCCTCAATTAGTGTGCTGCTGTGCTCACCGGTTCTGCTCGCATCTCTGCCTGGCAGACCGTCATCCAGCGAGCGACCTGGCTCAAGGCCCTGCCCTCCATTCCGGAACATCTGCAAAGGGAGATGCTGGACGGCCCCATCACCACTGATGTTCTGTTTGGTCCCCATCTTAGGGGCGTCATTGAGAGGGCTCAGAAGATGGCCGAACTATCGGCTACAGTGCGAGACCTGGTCCACCCTCGGTCAGCCTCGCACTTCGGCCGTTCCGCCAGAGGATGGGACGAACGGCGCAGAAGCTTCAGACGCCCAGCTGCACCGCCCGCTCCATTTCTTTTAACAATGGTAGTTTCTGCTTCAGCCCTCTCCCCCCTCCCCCTGCTTCAGCCCTCTCCTCCCTCCCCCTGCGCAGCGGCCGCAAACTCACTGATGCGCCTACAGCCTCTCGGAGTTCCTGCTGCTCTAAACATTAAAATAATTATTTCATTTTCTGTTCCTCACTTCTGATTACCTTCAATGATGTCTGTTTGTTGCAACCAGTAGGTACAAAAACTAACTTGTTTTTATTTGACTATTTTTCTGTCCTGCCTGTTTATTATCTTCCTGCATCTCCTCTCAATCCTAAAGAAAAACTGCTACATGGGTTCATATATATTCACCTCATGAGTTACCTTTGAACTGCAGTTCTAAAAGATCTACCGACCGCAAAAACAGCGGAGCGCTCGCTGTTTGGCGGCCGTATCAGTGATCAGTGCGTCGGAGGACAAGGTGAAGCGCCCCGCTCCACAGCAGCGATACACATCAGGCGCAAATAAAAGACAGAAAACATTAAAGGAAATGAACCGACATGAACGATCGCGTGTCAGTACCTATGGTCTGGCACAGCGTGTCCCCCCCCCCCCCCCCCCCCTAGCATGGTTAACTGACACCGTGACTCTGTGTGGTAGGAGCGTGATAGAGGATCGTGTCTGCAGCGTTACAAAGCGTTGAAGAAAAAGCCTAATAAAGGTCTGTGTGAACCTCTATTGCCTCCTGCTGGTTGATTTGGGGACTATAACCCTGCCGCTGAGATGCTCATACTTGCTTGTTACCACATTCCACCCGGCCACATTAAGAGACTGGCCATTATTCACCTCTGCTGACTCCGACACCGGCCAATATTGGAGACCCGGCCTTTAATTGAATACCAGCCTGTATTAGAGGATTTACGGTACTTTCCACTGAGAAATTAAAATGCTTAGAAGTTTGGATTGAGCCAGATTGTAACTGCTCATGAAGGATATTTTGTTTTGTGGAAGAAAACGCCATGCTCCAACTGATGTTCAACAGGTTTTTTTATTTTCTTGTTACCAGCAAACACCGTGAAAAACTACGGTGAAATGAACAACAATAAACACAAATATTAATTTAAGAAACATAAAATTATAACTCAGATATTAATGCAAATACAGATAAATATACAAACACACTGTGTGTGCCTATCCACTTAATATTCACAAGCAATTTCAGTCTAAGTCCACTTTTCTTTATCCGATGTGAGCTTCTTCTGGTCGCTTCTCCGTGCTTCGTGTCAATTAATTATTCGCTCCCCTCACTCGCGCGCACCTTCCAGTGTCAAATTTCAATCCAGCCAGCAGGTGGCGTCAAATCAACAAAGAAATTAAATTAAATATTTCCACAGTTAAATCAAACAAATGACAATGAATAACCACATCTAACTGCGGCAGCTACAAGATGTATCATTCAAAAATCATGTCCAGACAGTTTCTCATAAAATTACTAGTTGTTTACGAACACTGTACTGTTCTATCAATTGTTTTGACCTTGCAGTACAACTTATTGCAAATCAGCTTCTGCTTCCTATTTTTGATTATGCAGATATAATCTATTAGAACTCTTCCTCTACATGCCTTCATTTCTGGATGTTATCTACAACAGTGTTTGTCGTTTTGTTTTACGTTGTCCGTTCTGAACCCATCATTGTCAA
Organism: Nothobranchius furzeri; assembly: GCF_043380555.1. Taxonomy (NCBI): domain Eukaryota; kingdom Metazoa; phylum Chordata; class Actinopteri; order Cyprinodontiformes; family Nothobranchiidae; genus Nothobranchius; species Nothobranchius furzeri. The sequence goes on along the minus strand of NC_091741.1, from coordinate 55,564,516 downwards.
ACATATGAATGCCTTTCATGATACTCACTGAAAGCTAGACATCAACATCATTGGTTGCTTTCTATTTTTAAATGTACTCCGATTTTCCTTATTTGAAAGTCTTGTTAGTTCCTGTGATCCCTGAGCATCAAACTTGATCTAATAATCATGTCATTTGTTATTACCCGGTTTAGAAAATAAGTGGGGAGACATGCCATTTGTGTTAAGCTCCCTCTGACTAGAATAAGTCCAAGGTCAATTTCTTCAATTTGTCGGTTTAGAAATAATCTTTACCAGCATTTATTAGTGATGTGACGTTCACGAACGAATTGAATCTTTTGAAACGATTTTCAAAGTGAATGATGAGAGCCGAGTCCCTGCAGAGAGCCGTTCGTCTTATCAAACCTCCCTTGAAGTCGGTCGAACTCACCCGCTCAAACTCCTCCCACTGCTGTGACCACAGATGAGATTTAAATTGAGCTACAATTGTATTTCCACACTTTGTCAACATTAATATTTAATACCAGTCTTAACATGTAGATTTCTTTAATCTTTTTAAATGGTTAGACCAAGGGCAATTTAATTCTTAAAGGAAGTGGACAATTTTTCATTATTTAAGTTAGTGGCCCTGAAAAGGGCCTTTTTGGGCATGACTCAGAATTACAGTTTAACCTCCGAAGCCGTACAGAGTACGTCCCTGCCTCTTCAAAGCGTACACTACATCCATGGCAGTTACAGTCTTCCTCTTGGCATGCTCGGTGTAGGTGACTGCATCACGGATGACGTTCTCCAGAAACACCTTGAGCACCCCGCGGGTCTCCTCATAGATGAGACCAGAGATACGTTTGACTCCACCACGGCGAGCCAGACGGCGGATGGCAGGCTTGGTGATACCCTGGATGTTATCACGGAGAACCTTACGATGACGCTTGGCGCCTCCTTTTCCAAGTCCCTTGCCTCCCTTGCCTCTTCCAGACATGGCTATAAGAGTTGTAGTTTATCGAATGGTAATACTGTAGAGGCTCAAGAGCCTTTATGTCACACTAAAGGACGTGTTAGAGAACAGGAGCATCTGCTGACTTTTTTTCCTGTTTTGTTGTAGCGACATCAAGTGGTCTTAATAGGATTCATTAACACATTTATATATGTTGAAACTTTTTTTCCCCTGTAGATTGGCTAACAACGCAGGGTTTTTGTACACTATGTTAAACCGTCTATAACTTAGATCAATGTTTAATTAGTTAGAACAGTATTTTTGTAATCTGCAGTTAGGGGATTTCAGAATATTTCCAAAACTGTGCATGAGTCTAGTTTCATTTACAATGTTACTTTGTACTAATAATTATGTAACATATTAATGACTTCCTGTACATTGATACTTTGTATCTGCTGAACACTACCATGTATTCAGGATTTCAGATCTTCTGTAGTAATCATTCTTCTATCCAAGCATTTATGTGTAAGATTTCCTGAAATTTAGGGTGTATGCACATTTTATTGGTTTCCAAAAATAGATGAACAATTTGCATTATGAATGAATAAATGAGATTGTTTGAACATGTGTGTTTGTGACTTAAAAGTTAAACAAAGATCAATGAACCAGGTAATTATACAGAAAAGACATATTTTGAGCAGAACAAAATAACAATAAAGCTGTTCTGTTCCACTAGTTGTGCTCAAAGCTACTTTATTTTATTTTTTTTAACTTTCAAAAATCAAATACAAGATTGACAAACTCTGTTTTACAGATTACATTAGTAGAATACTCTGGTCTAGCTTTAGTTAGAGCAGAAATGCTCTAAAAATGCTCAGGGACTGGAAAAAGTGGTTGAAGCAGCCCTTTCAGAATGGGAAACAAAAATGCAACAAACTTCAGCTTTTGTCATGCAAGCTGATGATGTGGAATGACCTTTTTACATTTTTATTTACTGAGAAAATTAACGAATGTAGCTTTAAAGGTACTGAGGTGTATTAATAAACATACACAAGTCATGTTTTAGATTAAGTAGAAACATTTAATTGCTAGAATGTTACTAGTGCAACAATGTTTATTTCGTTAAAGTCAATGTTTGAAACAAACCGGAGTTATAATATATTAGCCTGGCAAGCCCTTTGCATAGCAAGAATTCGGTCTAGTTCACTAGGCTAATAATATATTATATACGTTTTTAATTCTTTTTTTACAGAAGTTTCACCTTAAAATTTGAGGTCTGCGTGATCACAGGTATGTTTAATGTTTTAACGACTCTTCTTAATTATTTGAAAAGTTAGCATTAGGAAATGTATATAATCTGACCTACTTGAGATTGATGGGTAATAATTATTTGTGCCCATGTTAAATTTATTTTTAATTTAAGCATTTTTTTCCTTGCAATGAATTAAAATGTGCAAATCATCCATGAATTGAATTGTGAGTTCAACATAAGCAGCTAAAGACCAGTTTCCAAGTGTAAAATAATTTAGACAGTTGATAGTTGACCTTGATGGCTAAAAGTAAATCTGTTAAATCCGAAGACAATATTGCAAAAATTGAAATACATTTTCAAAATCTAAAAAAATAAATCTGTTAATACAGAAAAAGCTCTTTAGATGATATGGTGGCTCTTAAAAGAGCCTTTGTGGAGCTGTGATGTTAAGTGAGGAGTTCACTTCTTCTTGGGAGCTGCCTTCTTGGATTTGGGTTTGGCTGCCTTCTTAGCTGGAACCTTCTTGGCTGCAGGAGCCTTTTTCACCACCTTCTTGGGGCTCTTGGTGGCTTTCTTGGGGCTCTTGGCTGGCTTCTTGGCCGCTGCGGGCTTCTTGACCTTCTTGGGGGACTTCTTAGCAGCTGCGGGCTTCTTGGCTGCTGCTGCAGCTTTCTTGGGCTTCTTGGCCGCTGCGGGTTTCTTGGCTGCGGGCTTCTTAGCTTTGGGAGCCACGGCTTTCTTTGCGGGCTTCTTGGCTTTAGTCTCCACCTTTTTGCTCATCTTGAACGACCCGGAGGCACCGACTCCCTTAGTCTGGACCAGGGTGCCTTTGGACACAAGGCTCTTGATGGCGGTCTTGACGCGGGCTTTGTTCTTGTCCACATCGTATCCTCCAGCAGCCAGAGCCTTCTTGAGGGCAGCAGCAGACACACCGCTGCGCTCCTTGGACGCGGCCACAGTTTTCACGATCAGCTCACCGACGCTGGGACCAGCCTTCTTCGGCTTGGCGCTCTTCTTCTTGGCTGCTTTGGCCGGAGCGGCGGCGGGAGCTGGAGCAATTTCTGCCATTTTCTTCTTTCTCTGTGTTCGTGTAGAAACCACAACTCAGACGATACTCAGACTAATTGAAGAAACTCCGTGAGCTACAGGCTGTACTTAAACACACCATGAGAACCGTGAAGACTCAACTCTCTCTGCGGCTCTTGTTGACAACATGGACGCGTTCTGTTTGTGTTTTCTCTTCACCATAAAACTGGATAAATACGAGCGCGTGAGCAGCGCAGCATGCTGTCAGAGTACGAGTCTACAGCGGACTTGTGTCTCTTCATGTTCAGTTCATGCTGGGCTCTGATGCTTTCTGCATTTTGTTGCTGGAGCTTAAAAACTCCATCGATTCACCTCCGGACTCGGCGCCGATGAGCTACTTTTCCATCTCTTATTTATTCTACAATCACGGTACGCGCAGTAAAACGCGTCATAATGCAAGTTTACATGTTATTTTAGAGACACAGACATAAAACAACCACCTGCTGAGAGTACATTACTAGAAAATGAACATTTTGTTGCAACATCAAACACACTTGCTGAGCCAGTCAGAAGCTGTCTGCTGCAGATGATCTCTCTGCTACAAGTCCCCGATGAAGGCTAAATAAAAAGAAGATTCTTATTTTAAGTCACTGCAACTGTTTTTCTTTCACATATGAAAATTTAGCAATTATTTAGCTAAAACCCTGGCAAAGTGGCTGACGGGATTTTCATCAGCAGGACTGAATAAATTGAAGCACTGATCAGAACAAGAGATGGATGCTCTCAGAGTTTCTAACAGTTACCTAAACTTTATACTCAATCAACTTTGAATGAACTAAAGCATGTAAAGCTTTACTTTACATTTTTCCTGCTCAGGTCTTTCCATGCACATGCCTGAGATGTAACTGCAGCCTTTTCTGTTTTTCCCATCCTAACACAAAGCTCAACTTTGAATAAAATTGCTGCTGCGTGGCTGCAGCATGACCCAAGTCTGGAACATCAAAATGACAGAATTAAACAAATGTATACGCTTTATTTCATGCTTCAAATTAACATTTCATTCTAATTCATCTGTATTTTCCCACTGCATATTAGTATAAACTGTATTTCTCTAAAATTAACACGATTGTACTCTGAGCACGCTAAAAAAAGAAACCTTTGCTATACTCACCCTGCCATGCAGGTACAGTTGGCTGTGAAGACGTAGTTCTCTGGTTTGTTTACTATGTACCCAAGCCTCGTACATAGCAGTCTTGTGTCCTTGTCTTTGGCTACGAAGGACTTCTGCCTTCAAGACGCAAAACTCAGAGTCTATGTCGTGATATTTTACTTTCTGTACATGGCCACAGACAACATAGTTGTATGCATCTAACGATTTGTATGCCCGTAGCTTCTCATGTGTGTACTTACTGGGCCTCTCCACTAAAACCGTATACATATCGGGCCACTGGATTTCTGGCCACGCACCTACATCTTCCACCCATTCCGTAATGCCACAGGGATCCGGGAGTCTGTTGCCATTCGTTAAAGTGAGTTTAATAATATAACATTCAAGATTTGCCGGTGATAACCCCGCAGCGTAGCTTGATAAAGCCTGAAACAACGCCATTCTGTTGCCAAGCTGCGCGCGCATTCTCACTGACGTCATATTGTTTACAAACAGTAAAAGGGTCTATAGGGATGATCCCCCCCCCCCCCCCCCCCCACACACACACACACACACAGGATTGGAAATTGAGCCTGATCATGTGATTTTAAATTATTGGAATCAGGTGAAAAAGATCAGATATAACCTTATAAAGCAACTAGCATGAACTTTTGAATCCATCTTCCGAATTTAGAACACAATGGCTTTGTTTTAACCAGTCTAGTTTTAGGATGGATGACAGACTAGAACTAAAAGCAAACACCCTGCTCTCACAGTTCACAGCAGCAACAGACAAAAACACACAACCAGCTACTACAGAGACACATAAAAGATCAAAAAGAATTTGCCTATGAACAGCAAAAACACACACTAATGACACCAGATGACTGTGGTTGCAGCTCTGCAGCATGAGCAACTTTCTCGTCACTATTTTACACATCAGCACTACAGGTGTTATGAAGGGAAGAGCGAGCCTGATGGGCCGCAGCGTTGGTGTACTGTAATGCTTATCACTCAACACAGCCACACACTGTTAAAGCAATTTGAAATAAGAGCAATGAGGTTATCAAAAATATTTTTAAATTTAACATGTTTCTTATCAATGTTCTTCCTGAATGAGTGGTTTTGATAGCCAAAATGAGGAAATGACATGAAAACAGGAAGTCGAGCCCCATTAAGACACTTCTGTAACTATTTTGTGTAAAATAATTTAAGTTACAAATAAAAAATAACTAAAATACCTATGACAACTTGGATGTTTCTCAATGTTTTTGCCAACTTATACAATGCTAGCATATTGGGGCTTGGTATGAAAATCCTAACTATTAGTGATGTGGAGGTCGCGAATGAACCAGTTCTAAGAGTCGTCTCTATGAAGTGAACGACGGGAGCAGGCTCGTCAATGGGAGCCGTCACCCCATTACATAGGCGTAGCCGTGGCCGCCCGCCACGACTGAAATCCCAGCGCCGCGCATACAAGATCCCGTTTTATAGATTAAAAAAAATAATTTTGAGATTTGAGATGTGTCATAATCCCCCCACCACCACCACAGCTGAAATAATTGCTAGGGGAAACACTGCCCTCCCTCCCCTCTCTCCTTGAGAGGCAAGTGTGACGAAGACAGTGAGAAAATAGCGACAGTCGAAAGTTGAGATTTCTTAAAGTGCTCAGTAAATCAAATCTATATAAATAATTTTATTCATTGCATTTTTTTTACGTTAGTAAATAATTTTACATGTCGTTTTGCATTATTTTAATGATAAATATACTTCACGCAACAGGACATCTGAGGAACCACTTGGGAGCCAAAAGAGCAGGCTCTTCTTGGTGAGCTGAGCCAAAAGGACCGACTCTAAGAAAAGCCAGACTTCACATAACTACTAAATATTGTCTTATAATACTCTACAGAGCAGGATCAAAATAAATTTAAACCATATTAGTTAATATTTTATACAAAGTTTTTCAATTTCCAATGACTTACAGCACCCGTAGGACGCCTGTTACGATATCATTGGTCATTTTGAAGCGATAAATATCAGCGCGACTTAAGATTCTAACCAGACAATAACAAGCCCTCTGATGAAGCAGTAAGTGGCTCTTAAAAGAGCCGTTGTGGTGATATTGAAGCTGGAAGACTTTATGCTCGCTCTCCACGGATGCGGCGGGCCAGTTGGATGTCTTTAGGCATGATGGTGACCCGCTTAGCGTGGATGGCGCACAGGTTGGTGTCCTCGAACAGGCCCACCAGGTAAGCCTCACTGGCCTCCTGCAGAGCCATGACGGCGGAGCTTTGGAAGCGCAGGTCGGTCTTGAAGTCTTGAGCGATTTCTCTGACTAGGCGCTGGAAGGGCAATTTACGGATGAGCAGCTCAGTGGATTTCTGATAACGACGGATCTCTCGGAGAGCCACGGTACCGGGCCTGTAACGGTGAGGCTTCTTCACACCGCCGGTAGCCGGAGCACTCTTCCTGGCTGCCTTGGTGGCCAGCTGCTTCCTGGGGGCTTTGCCACCTGTAGATTTGCGAGCGGTCTGCTTGGTTCTAGCCATTGTGAGTAGTTTGTCAGTTTGGGACTGAAGGAAATATGACCTGAACGAGCCGAGAGTCGCTGCTCTTAAAGAGTGAGAGCAGCTGCGGGACGGTGACGTAGCTTCACGGCTTCGGCTCGTGATTGGTGACCGTCTACTCCTGAAACTCAGTCCCGCCCAGAGCAGCGGTTCCCCGCCTGAATGCTGGCCGCTTATTGGAGATACGCTGTGTTCAAAATGCTTCTCTCCTCCTCAGCTCTTCTGGTTGGCTGCCACCAGTTTCTCTCCGCTCTGTGCAGAAATATAAGGAGGTTTGGGGCTGCGTCTCGCCACTTTTTCTCGAATATTGCATCGAGGAACAAATTTCAACAATGAGTGGTCGTGGTAAAACCGGAGGCAAGGCCAGAGCTAAGGCCAAGACTCGCTCCTCCCGTGCCGGGCTCCAGTTCCCAGTGGGCCGTGTTCACAGGCTGCTTCGTAAAGGTAACTATGCAGAGCGTGTCGGTGCAGGCGCCCCGGTCTACCTGGCTGCTGTGCTAGAATATCTGACGGCTGAGATCCTGGAGCTGGCTGGAAACGCCGCCCGCGACAACAAGAAGACTAGGATCATCCCCCGTCATCTGCAGCTGGCTGTCCGCAACGACGAGGAGCTCAACAAGCTGCTGGGTGGAGTCACCATTGCTCAGGGTGGTGTGCTGCCTAACATCCAGGCTGTGCTGCTGCCCAAGAAGACCGAGAAGCCCGCCAAGACCAAGTAAAGCTGCTGCTTCTCATCGCTACCAGCCCCAAAACGGCTCTTTTAAGAGCCACACAATCTTCACAAAGAGCTTTCATCTTTGTTTCCATAACTGAATATAGGAACAGTCCTTTAAATGCTTATGAATTACATTATTCGAGCGTGTTCCACTTCTCTAGTCTTCAGCACTCATCACAATTATACAAGCTGATCATGTAGTGTCTAAGAATTAACATTTCGAGTGGATGGATTGTATTAAGGTAAGTTGTGCTGTAATGTAGTGATGATGTGAAGCCATTTGAACCGACAAAGTATTACAATCCAATTGTATTGAAAAAAGGTTCAAGGTTCAATGCTTCAAAACTCTGGAAGGACATCTGCTGGTTAATGTTTGTATTTCATTGTATTGTCAGCCAATTCTACTGAAAATGAATGGTGTATTGAACTTTATGGACAAATAAAGCATTAAAAAGCTTCCTCAGGATCATATAATATCTTGAATTTGAACATTACATTAAATATACTAAATTGCTTTTCTTGGTGTGAATACTTGAAATGAAACTGTTTATTTTTATGGGATACGTGATGAAATATCTAATTTACACATTAACATTCTCTACATATTCAAATATTTTACTTTTCACATTTCTATTGGATTATTAGGCAGGAATAATTAGCTCAATAAAAAGCTCTTTATGTATCTTTTTTAGAAATAGAGTAACAAAATGAAGATTAGAAAATTCACATAAGGATAGGACATACTAAATTCCATTACATGTACTGTCACGATCTGCCCCTGCCCAACCTGACTGTGTTCCTCTCCTGCCGTGATTGCCCTTATTGTTCTCACCTGTCTCTCGTTTACCTGCCCATGTTTCCCCAATTAGCCCTCTGTATTTAAGCCACCTGTTTGCCCCTGTCCTTTGTCAGTTCATTGTTGTTGTCTGCTGGTGTTCCTGTTCATCCCATCCTGCCATTAAACCATTTTTACTTTTACTGAAGCCTGCATTTTTCCTCCTGCTCAGCTCAACCACACATGGTCCATCATCTCCACCTTCTACACCGTGACCTGTACAACCAAACTGAAAAGCTCATCAACTATTATATTAATTACCAATAAAAGAAAAATCATACCAAACTAGATTTTAATTTAATTAAAGGAAAATGACAGACGGTCTAAAAGATATAGCCCTACAATATGCACCAAGCATTACTACTATAAAGGTAATTTACTAGACTAGACCAAATACATTTTCAAACCTTATTTGGAGAGATTAAATTGAAACATTCCCACATCTCAGAACGCCCTCTTTTTGCTACAGGGTCCATTTTTGTGACTCGGTGTTTTATCACTGAATACTGAATCCTGAACCGTCAATCTCAGGTCATACAAACCTGTATGGCAAGCCAAATAAGCATTTATTCTGATATCAGGATATCAGCCAGAATTGTCATGAACATGTAAGCCATTTCTGTCCACTAGTTAACTAGTTAGCCATGTTTGTGTCAACTAGTTAAATATCGAGGGTGAAAATGTGCCCACTAGTTAACTAGTGACAGCAGAAATGCGCACTAGTTAACTAGTGAACACATTTAGGCTTCAGTAGTTAACTAGTTGACACAAAAACTGCTCACTAGTTAACTAGTAAAAGCAGAAATGCATACCAGTCAGCTACTTGAAGGTATTTGTCTCACTAGTTAACTAGTGAGGGTCAAAATGTGCACACTAGTTAACTTGTGGTAGACATAAATGCACACTAGTTAACTAGTGAACACACTGAGCAATACCGGTTAACTAGTAAGATATGAAACATTTAACTAGTTAACTAGAGAGAATTTAGGCCTTACTAGTTAACTAGTTGACATTTAGGCTGTCACTGTTTAACTAGTTGACACAAACATGGCTAACTAGTTAAATGGCTTACATGTTCATGACAATTCTGGCTGACATCCTGATATCAGAATAAATGCTCATTTGGCTTGCTATAAACCTGCGCCTCTCGGTTTGCGTTGCTTTAAATGTTTGAAACAACGTGTGAAGCGGTCACGTGGGTGGAAGGGTGAATGAAGCATCGTTGCTCATTGGTCACGTGACTTTCAGTAAACAAATCAAGCTCCGACACAGTGCTTTGCTCTGCGGTGGTTCGTTTTGGTGATACAAGCTTCGAATCCTGCGTGTCACAGGTAACATCACTACTGTAATGGTGTAAATGGCTCCTGTTATTAAAAATGCCAATATTTGCTTTATAGCTTACATGTTTAAAAAAATTACATTAAACCCCCCCCCCCCCCCCCCCCTCCTCCAGCATAATCGGGGCATCATGCTGCCGGTCTTTGTCTGGCCAAAGGGCCTCATCAACATCACAGGCGATGTCCTCCTGGTCCAAACAGCTCTGGACATACTGCCTCGAGTGCCTCATGAAGCCCTGACAGACAAGCCTCCTCCATGGCTTGAAGCAGTGGGACCTTGCTCTGTGGATTCCTTTCGTATACCTTCCACCTCCAGGCTGAGAAAAACTCCTCAGTGGGAGGTCCTGAAACCACTCATACACCTGGGTAGCCTTGTGGAAAATTACTTTTATGCTGCAGTCCCTGATTGCAAATGGCTCACCAGACCCGAAAGTTTAGAGATTTGAATATTTGTGTGTTGTTGATTGAAGCTTTGAGAATTTATGTGGAAAGTGTGTGTAAACCTGAAAATTGTGTGTTTTGTTTTGACAGCAAGGTAATGTGAAATTAATATTAGAGTGTAAAGGAGGAAAATCAGAGTTCTAATTTGATAAGGAAATCTTAAGTAGTGATTAATTGAGTCAAGCGATTGGGAACAGAAGTAGAGGTTGTGAAAATTGTGCCTCATTTTTGCTTTTTTTGAGTTTTAGCAATAGAAAAAAACTGTAAAAGACATGACACATTGCTTGCACTGATCGTATCAGAATCCGCCAGATCTGACGGAGGAGAGGTTTTGGTGGTGTTTGGTAAATCTGTCAAGTTTTCATTCGACCATAAACCAAAACAAGTATAAAACTATGCCCACGTCATCTTTAACGCCAGTTCAAAGAGTTCTAGAGAAGTTGTCGGAGTGGCCAATCCGTAACTCTCCTCCTCAGCCAAAAGAACCAACGACAAGCTGGATAAAATCTGTTGCTGTTCCAACTACTGCAACAGTTCCTTTCAGAATAAAAGCTGAACCATCACAACCCAGGTTTGGGTCTCACTAGATGCCAACAAAATTGTCGTGACCCGGGAGTGTCTCAAGACTGGTGGTCAGCTGACGCGGCTGCTTCTACAGGCTTCGGCTCCACAAGGTCAAACTGGACCTTTACACCTCCTGATCTAGATGGGGACTTCCGCGAAGGATGTAGACTGACAAATGACGTCAAATGTGTTTATGAATCTCCTAACCAAAGCTTAACGCGAAGACATCACCTTCATTTCCCATCAGAACTAATCGCTTCTTCGGATTTGCTGGTTCTGAGCAACATTCCACATCACACCATTCTCCGTCTCATTCACCTTAGTTACACCGTACATTTAGTGTTAAAGTTAGTCTACAGTGATCCCTCGTTTATCGCGGTAGATGCGTTCCAGACCTGGCCGCGATAGGTGAAAATCCGCGAAGTAGGGACACCATATTTACAGTATTTATTTAACAGGTACGTATTCAGTATTCAGACTTTTAAAACCCTCCCTTTACATAGTACTGTATTTTTACTTGTTTTTTTATAGTTTTATTACAAAAAGTGCATTTTATGATGAAATTGATGAAAAAAAAACAGGAATTTCTTGATATTTCGCATAGAAAAAAACCGTGAATCGGCGAATTTCCCTTGAATAAGGCTCCAAAGAAAAATACCGCGAAGTCGTGAATCCGCGATAAACGAACCGCGAAGTAGCGAGGGATCACTGTAGTTTAATTTGTTTAGTAATAAATTTTTAAACTTTTAAACTCGACTCTCTCTTCTGTTGTCTCTGAGTTATCTAATCTCTGCAATAAAAAGTTCCAATCTTCTGTATAAAATAACCCAACAGATCCATAAGGTTGATTTCATATTTCCTATGGAATCCTACGTCTCATGGCTTATTAAATAATATATAATTTAAATCATTACAGTGATCACGCCAGATCAAGCAATGGGCTGAGACATCTTCCTCCAAAATTAACAATTTATTTTCACAAACTCCATAAAAACACTTTCTTCAATATAAAAGGAAAAGAACAGTTAAAAAAATCAGAGGGGACTAATGAAAACTTCAGACTTTATAGAACTCTGCAGGACAATCTAAATACATATTTAATCAAACATGTGGTATTACAACAGGAAAATGTCTATTAACAATAATAAAGCAACTTCTGCTATGCTAATGCTAAATATATAGGACCAGGCCTTTAAGACCTGCTAATGGATAAGCGTTCTTTCTATTAGTCAATCACTGAAGAGCTCTCAATATACGCCTTGGTGATGACACCACCTCATTGGGATGAGCTGCGGTTCCCAGCCACCTTTTATCATTGAGCTAAAGCCTCATCAGAGCATGCCAAGCTCAAGACCCCAATCTCCACCTACGTTCCCATAAGTGTAAGGCTTTTCTGAACAGGGTCCTCCTCTCCTGGAACCAGACCTGGCACTATCGTTTGGGACAAAGAACTAGTTAGCTGGGCACCGAGATGTGGGCACAACTACTAAAGTGCCCGGATAGCACCTGGATAGAACATAGCGCTTCCTGGTGCCTTAGGTTTTAATCAAATTTAATTTAATTTTAATTGATGAAGTCTATTACAAAACTAACAAAACTCCAGCTTTTTAAATCAAAGAAGATATTTGTTTTCTATTAGAAATCACTAGTACTAGTAAAAGAACCTGACTGGTAAAATGATATTAACATTTTTCTTTCTTTGGCCTAGAATGTGCTACAACTTGTTAATCTGTTTAATTAATTACATATTTACTCAAATAAAAACAATAACATTGATTTGTTATGAAATGGAATATTTACTAAGATGTTGCAAGGTATGCAGCTGTAGCGGAATATAGTTGGTATATTCTTACACTTTATTAAGGTCCCGAGATTAATCTTACCTTAGAATCAGAAGAGGTTGTTTTTACCACAGGGAATTTTATTCAAACACTTTGTATTGACTTAGAGACAAGAAAAGAGAAATATGGGACGTTAAGAATATTTATTTTTATAATTATTCGAAACAATCACCAGGACTAACTCTATATGATGGATGCATATGGATGCTGAAGTGTTGGTGTGTGTGTCAGTTCAGAATCTCCATCTGATGCAGCGAGTCTGGGTGTAAGATGTTGTTTTGACTAACTAACCACGAGGGACTTCAGGAGGAAGAGACATGAAACGCCATCTATGCCGAACTACGTACCTTCGGAGACTCCCGTGTATGATCCGGAATGCCGGGTCCTCGGACCCTCCTTTGGTGCTGGAACTGATAGCACAGCGTCTGCAGCACGACAAACCAGTCTACGGATCGAATCCCGGTAGCAACGGCAGGTGTCAGCGTCACGTAGAGAGTTCAGCTTTTATTCTGAAGGAACCGTCGTCTTGTTGATAAACGACAGAATTTTCCAGCTTGACAGTTCTCAGCTTAAAAGTAGAAAATACAGCTGGCCAGTCTGTACTTTACTTAGCGATGATGGATTTAAGAGCTGGTCGAGTACTTGGTTGGAACAGCGTTGAACCAAGTTGAACTACGTTGAAGAGCTTCGTTCGAACTGCGATGGAACTCTGATGGAACTAAATTAAAATGGTGTTGTTCTGTTTTATTAAGCTTAGTTGTTTATGAATCTTAGCCAATTGGAGTGAACAGATTAACTAAACAACACAGACTCTGCCCCGCAACAGAAAAGAAGTTCTGATTGGATGAGGGATCAATGTGTCATGTTTTTATCTTATGTGGATCAGAATGTCTAGCTCAGTTGGTCCTGTTATTCATTAAACACATAATCATAACATTGTGATTTTACAGATCGGTCACTTGATTATTATTGACCAACAGTTATTTTGATTAGCTTTATTAGAAATAAAGTTCTTTAATTAACTAATGAAAAGCATTCTTCGTCCTTCTTCTGTCTTCTTTGCTGGAATGTAAACACCAGGAACAGGCGCACAACCGTGGCAATTTGTGCACACTGTCACTGTGTCAAAGGGCAGCTGTTAAGGGCAGAAATGGCATATTCATAACGCTACACAGCCATAGAAACACTACTTGGTATTTATTGTGTGTGTGTGTGTGTGTGTGTGTGTGTGTGTGTGTGAGCCGCAGCCATCTGATTCAAGTTCTGTTGGGTTTCTTCCTGTTAGCAGATTTTCCTCTCCACTGTCAGTACATGCTTGCTTAGTATGAGGATTACTGTAGTCTCTGCTGGGCTCCTTAAATAGGAAACGTTTAACTAATTGGCATAGTGAACTAAACTCAATTGGAATGTTTACTTAGTGCCTTGAGATGATGCTTCTCATGATTTGGCGCTATATAAATAAACTGAACTTAACTAAATTAATCATGTCAATCTACAGAAAATCAAAAGTAAAGTAAAATTTAAACTGCTGAATAGAAAAGCAAATTTTTAATCAGGGAAGTTTGCGAGCTCATCTTTTCCAATATTCCCTCCGCTGAGGATGCACACAACATTCTTCCCCTCCAGGTTGGGAATCTTGTTGGTAACGAGAGCAGCAAAGGCTGCAGAACCTGATGGTTCTACTACGAGCCCAGCTCTGTAGAGAGTAGAAACCGCCGCCTTGATTTCCTCATCCATCACCAGGACGATTCCATCCACGTAGCGCTGGCACAGCTCAAAAGGCAGCTTGCCTGTGGGGGAATGGGGGGGGGGGGGGTAGTGTTTTATAAACTGGTCTGAAACCTGAAGGGAGTAGGAAGAAACTGAAGTGTAACCTGCAAAAGGAGGTGCGAGACCAGAGGCGATGCTCTTGGCGTCCATCCCCACTGGCTTGTTCTCCTTAAAGCTTCGGTACATGGTGCAGGCTGGAACAAGACACACATTTACATTGCTGTTTTTCCTTAAAACATTCATGTGTCCATTATTAACCTTGGCCTGGATGCAAAATCCATTGAACTGGAAACAGGTGAGTTTCGGGTGAGCTCATTGTGAAGCCATCTTTGAACAGAGGCGGTGGTTTACGACACCAACTGTCTGCCATCTATAATCCAGTTTTGAGATTCCTTCCCAGATGCCTCAATGCCCACGCATATCCTGGGCCATGTGGCCTCAGGAATTTACATGATAGGGTGGGGCCAGGCTTCACAATGAGCTCACCCGAAACTCTGGCTGAATAGGACCCACACCCACACCTTGGCTCATGTGTTTATGTAAAAGATTATCAGGGGGTCTTTTGTTCCCTCTTGGGGGGGGGGGGGGGGGGGGGGACTCCCACTGGGTTTGAATCTGAGACTCTCCACCATTTGACCTTAGAACTGAAGAAGCCTCTCGGATGAGAGGTGAAACGTCTTCAAGCAACTCAAGGAAGTCCAGACGCTTTTCTTTCAAAGCTCCTTAGGCTACAGCCCAATATTGCCCAAAATGTTTAATCTGTTTGTTTATCCCAAGCCCCCACAATGCGGCTCCAAAATTGAATCAAACCCGGAAGTACCATAAAATTGCAGTTCCACCCTCATCCGCTGGGGGCTGGTGTCAGAGGCGAGCAAATCCTCATTGACCCCCATGTTAAAAATACCAATTTCACAGCAGAAATAAACATGTTTACAGCCTGGTACCAAAACATGTTTTTTGTTTAAATTATCTTGTTTACACTCATGACAACTCTGAGGGGGTGAATTTTTTCTCACTCTTCTGTTTAAGTGTATTAAAAGCCTAAAATTCTGTATAAATAATGAGCATCCGACCCACGTGACCACAGAGCTAGCTCCGTGGAAAGGCCTCAGTAGAGCCTCGGTCTGGCTTGGAAACTGTTCCGGGATTTTGAGTCTCTGTGTGTGTGTATTCTTGTTTGGATATTTTGTGCAATTGTTGGACAAAATGACTTGCTGTGGCATTAATTGCACTAATAGAGTGTCCAAAGAGTCTCCACTTCATTTTTTTTGGTAAGTAAAATTATATTTATGTATTTTAGGTCACTGCCGAGCTGAGCTTAGATTTTAACATGTACTGTTTAACCATGAAATTTAAATGTAATAGGGTAAAACCCAGTGCATTTAACACAATGCTGCATTTTAGAAAATGGGTTGAAATATAACATGTTGGTGGAGATGGTTCCGACTATCGGCTTGTGGAGCTCTCGGGAGACTGATGTTTTCCACCCGTTTCTACCCTCCCCGCAGCCCGGCGCATCTCTGTCTGATCGCGGCTTCTGTTTGCTGCACGGAATGCCGGCTGTTTCTCCCTGCAGCTCGGCACATCTCTGTCTGATCGCGGCTTCTGTTTGATGCGCGGGCTGCTGGCTGGGTCTCCCCGCAGCTCGGCACATCTCTGTCTGATCGCGGCTTCTGTGTGCTGCGCGGGCTGCTGGCTGGGTCTCCCCGCAGCTCGACGAATCTCTGTCTGATCGCGGCTTCTGTTTGCTGCACGGAATGCCGGCTGTTTCTCCCTGCAGCTCGGCACATCTCTGTCTGATCGCGGCTTCTGTTTGATGCGCGGGCTGCTGGCTGGGTCTCCCCGCAGCTCGGCACATCTCTGTCTGATCGTGGCTTCTGTTTAATGCGCGGGCTGCCGGCTGGGTCTCCCCGCAGCTCGGCGCATCTCTGTCTGATCGCAGCTTCTGTTTGATGCACGGGCTGCCGGCTTGTGGAGCTCTGGGATGAAAACCTTTCCACCCAGTTCTCCCCAGCGGCAGCTCTGCACATCTCAGATCGCAGCGGCGCTTGTCTGCTGTGCGGCTGCCGGCTTGTGGAGGTCTCGGAGACCTCTGTGTTCCACCCGGTTTTACCCAGCGGTCAGCCCAACGTCTCTCTGACTCAGAAGCTCTGGTGTTGTGCACAGTTAACTCCGGTTGTAGCTAGGTTGCTACCTCCGTTAGCTTAGCTCCCACCTCCGCGTTCGCTTTGGGTTAGCCAGGGTTAGCTTCAGGTTAGCTTGTAGCTAGTTCGACCGGGTGTCGTCAGTTGATCCCAGCCTTACAGCCCCACCCTCAGCTCCTCCTCTCTTTCCTTTTTTGGAATTGTCTGGGCTTGACGGAACCTGTGACACGGTCAAAATGGCGGTGGTGGCCACCTCCCATTTGGCCTCAAAAACGTGATATTGGAGGCTATGGAAAGGAGATGTCCAGTATATTTATGCCGATGGTTTATCCACAAGGAGGGAAAATTATTTTCCAGGACAACTCAAAAATTTCCAGGACATTTTGCAATTCCCCCAATTTTCCATGTGTTTTCCATGACTTGAAAATTGGTCTTTCATTTTCCAGGTTTTCAAGGACGCGTGGGAACCCTGACAAATATCTTCATAAATGAGGACTTTTCAGAGGCTGTCCAGAAAAGAAGGCGAGAGCTACTCCCAGAACTGAAAGCTGCTTGCAGTAGAGGAGAAAGAGCCAGCTTAAGGTTTGACAAACTCATCATCAAGTCAAGGAATGAATGAAAAGGCTTCTTCTTCATCACATCTCTAATTGTATTGTGTTATGTACCTAATTTCAGCATGGAGTTTTAAATCTTTTAATCACTTAAATATTTTTATGAACTATCCGGATTTGAACAGTGTGTCAGAATTGATGAATCTTAATTGTACTACTGACAATAATGCATGCCAGATTTTCAAGCCTTTTGATTTTTCCACTTTTGATTCATACAATAGTGATGAGGACCCTGATTTAAAATTTTTTTCCTCGTTTAACTGCTGAGTATATGTAATGGTTACAATGAATCTCAGTTTAACGACTCATGTGCCTCTTTGCCTGCAAATTCCTTTTCTACTTTTCATCTGAATATTAGAAGTCTGCCAAGGAAGTTTGATGGTAACATTCATTATCTTTCATCTCTCAATCATGATTTTTCTGTTATAACGCTATCAGAATCTTGGCTTTCAGAGGACTCAAAAGAAATATTTAATATACCAAACTATAAATCAGCTCACAGAGTAAGAGCTAATAGATCTGGATGGGGAGTATCCCTGTTTGTCCATTCTCAGTATGATTTCAAAGTGAGAAATTACCTTGATTTGACAGCAGATGTGAATGAAGTAGAATCTCTTTTTTTGGAACTATCTAATGGTTTGAATGGGAAGAATGTTATTGTGGGAGTTATTTATCGGCCACCACATACAAATATTAAAGAATTTAATGAAAGTATATTTTTGTTACTTGAGGCTATTAACAGAGAGAGAAAGCATTGTTATATCTTGGGGGATTTTAACTTAAATCTCCATAAATATAAATCTGATTATCTTTTTGGGGATTTTTTAAATATTCTTTATTCAAAATATTTTTTTCCTTTGATCCATATGTCAACTCGTGTTAATGAAAAATCAGAAACCCTAATTGATAACATCTTAACTAATTGCTTGACAGCACATGAAATCTGGTATTTTGTACTCTGATTTGTCTGATCACTTTCCCATTTTTCAATTTTCTGATTTAGATGAAAAAAAGAGTAGAAATACAAAGAAAATATTATTTAACAGAAATATGAGTAAGCAAAACTTTAGTGAGTTTAAAGATATGTTAGCTGACACCTCCTGGGGGAAGTGTATAAGGAGAATAATGCTGATCTTGCATATCACAAGTTCATGGCAGTTATTTCTAACTGTTTTGATAAATGTTTTCCTTTGACTAGATCTGTCAATAAAGCTAAGCAAGCATTTAATAGGGAGTGGTATACATACCTTGAGGAAGCTTTTAAAGAAAAAAAAAACTATATAAAAAGTATATTTCAAATCCTACTCCGATTAAAGATGCTGCGTATAAACTAATCAGAAATAAATACACCAATTCTATTAAATCTGGAAAAAAAAACTATATTAGCAATACATTTTATAAATGTTCAAACAATATAAAATCTACTTGGAAAGTTATTAACAGGATTCTTCAAAGGGACAGAGTTTCCTTAGGAATACCATCTGTCTTTGAAGATGGTGAAGTTTCTATGAATAATCCATTTGATATAGCTGAACATTTTAATAATTTTTTTGTAGGTATTGGGAAAAAACTAGCTAATGAAATTCCAAGTTGTGAGGGTGATCCTCTGGACTTCATCAAAGGTCCGTTCCCTATTTGGTCATCATTTAGACCCCTTGATCGGCAGGAAGTAAGTGATATCATTGACCAATTAAAAACATCTGCAGCTGGGCTCGATAACATATAAGTATTACTTACTAAGCAGGTGAAACTATTTATTTTAGAACCACTCTTTTATATCTTTTCTTTGTCTCTTCAAACAGGTTTTGTACCAGATTAATTAAAAAATGCAAAAGTTGCCCCCGTGTTTAAAGCAGGAGATCCTTCTAATTTTTCTAACTATAAACCCATTTCTATTTTGTCTTCTTCTTTTTTTTTCAAAAATTCTGGAAATAATAGTTTTTAATAGAATAATTCATCATTTAGATAGCAATGCAGTTATTAATGATTGCCAATATGGCTTTCGTAAAAATTACTCCACCTATATGGCTTTACTCAACCTGACCAACAAAATTTCAACTGTCCTGGAAAACAATGAATTCACTTGCAGTGTTTTTTTAGACTTTTCTAAAGCCTTCAACACTGTAAATCATAAAATACTTTTAGCTAAATTGCACAAATATGGTTTTAGACATACTACTCACAAATGGTTAACCAGCTACATTTCTAACAGAACCCAGCTTGTTTCAGCTAAAGGATGTTTTTCCAACAGAGCTAAGCTTGATTGTGGGGTACCACAGGGTTCAATTTTGGGTCCTCTGTTGTTCCTTACTTATATAAATGATACATTTAATGTATCTGTCACACTATCACCAATTACGTTTGCAGATGACACAACTCTAGTGGTATCACATCCAAATTTTGAAATATTGATTGAGGTCAATTATGGATTAGCTGCCTATAACGCATGGTTCAAATTGAATAAATTACCTTTAAATATCAGTAAATCTAATTTTATTATATTTAGTGGAAAAAGCCAAACAATATAGGTGTAAATCAAATTAAAATTGACGCTACTGAACTTCCACAGGTTTCATTTGTAAAATTGTGGGGAGTTATTGTTGATGAGAAATTAAATTGGAAAATGCATGTTGATTATGTTAGTAAAAATTAAGTAAATCAATCGGTATAATAAGGACAGTGAGCCCTCTTGTCTCTAAAAAATGTCTTCTAACATTGTATTATAGTCTAGTGTATCCTTATCTTGCATACTGTAACATGATCTGGGGTGGCACATTCCCTACTACTCTTAACAGAATTTTACTTCTTCAGAAACGCTTTGTCAGAATAGCAACTAGATCTGAACTACATGCATCTTCTGTTCCTTTGTTTCAGAGGCTAAATATACTGACTATGAATTGAATATTCACCAAATGTGTGTCTTTATTTATAGGATTTTATTGACAAATGGTAAAATACCCAAACAATTCAAAACTTTCTTTAGAGCTAATTCACTCATTCATTCACATAATACACGACCGTTGATGTGTCTTCACCCCCCAAAAATCTTTCTTGTCTAGGACAATTTTCCATACGTTATAGGGGTTCAATTCTGTGGAACTGTTTTTCTCATCTGGCAACACAGTGTATGAGGCCAGAACGCCTCATAACACAGTGTTCTACTGTGGAAGTATTTAAAAAGCAGTTAAAAAGCCATCTAATAAAGGGAGAGCATGTTTAGTAACTTTTATTTTTTCTAGTACTTGTATTCTGTTTTAAGGTATTAAAGGTCTGGTGTTTTTTTAGTAAAATTTGATGTACTTATCCATTTTTCATTTGCTTGTTTGTGCCTTTATATTTTTGTCATGTTTTAACTTAGTACTTGCAAATTTTATTAGATTATTAACTATAGGTGGAGGCTTTGTATAAGCCGAATTTGGCATTTTTGCCCCCTCCTGCACTGTATTTTTTTTAATATAGTTGTTATTCTCATGTTTTTCATGTATATTTTATTGTGCAAACAAATAAATTACAAATTACAAATTACCTCCTTCTGGTTCCACGCCATAGATCCTGGTTTTATGACAACCTGACAGTTTGATGGCAGCAGCTATCCCAGCCAGCAGGCCTCCTCCCCCACAGCAGACCACCACAATGTCAGGCTCTGGCACCACCTCCAGCACCTCAAAGCCTAGGCTGCAGATCGAACAGGAATAAAAGGGAAACCACTTTGATTGACAGGACATAATTTGTGGATCATAGAGTACCTGGCATGTCCGGCTATCAGGTCCAGGTCATCGTAGGAGTGCAGAAAGGTCATGTTTTCTTCCTGCACGCAGCGATTCACCACGTTCATCAAAAAGGACGTAGGAACTCGCTCCACCTCCACTCCGAAACTCTGTGGACGAGAATCAAATTTGAAGTGGTTTATCTTAGAGACAATTTAATAAAATCAGTGCAAAGGTCTGTCCTCTGACCTGAATAAGAATGGATCTAGACTCTGGGGCAGTTTCTGGCATAACCACCTTTCCCTTTGTCCCATAGTGCTTTGAGGCATAAGCAAAAGACTTCCCATAATTTCCAGCAGACATGGTGACAAAATGGCCACCCTCAGGTCTCCTGGCAAACTGATTGGCCACCCCCCTGATTTTAAAGGACCCTGTCAAGCAAAAACAGATAAGGTCAGATGAGTCAGTGAGTCAGAACAGGCTCCAAAGCAGATTCTACTGACCGGTTCTCTGCATGTTCTCCAGTTTGATTTGGATGTTGCAGCTGATAGTCAGAGGAAGGGTGGTTTGACTCCAGGGGATCATGGGAGTTCTGATGACACCCAGCGGGCTGCTCATCACCGTCTCTCTGGCTCGTCGTAACAAATCCAGAGTCACTGTGCCTGCAGAAACCTGACACATCTACACAAACACACACACAACGACAATGCATTCATTCTTTTCGACAAATAATCATACTTCTAAAAATAGTGATCCAAAGATTATACTAGTATATGTACTGGTGTTAGAAGTGTGAATCTTCACTAGTCTCACGACTAGATTTCATCAGTGAATAGAAGAAATTTGCCTTCCAATTCTTGCCTTGCATTTAGTTGATATGATCCACAATGGTTCAAATATTAGCTTGTAATGTCTTTGGAGCAGCTTTAGAATCAACAATTTATGCCACTGGTAAATAAAATCAAATTGCCTTACACAACTATCAGCTATGGTGTGCTTCTTCAATGATTCATAATAATTTTAATCCGCATCTCGATGCATGGATTATTAGATAAATTACCCCAGCTCTAACTAGTATACATAATCTTTCTAAAGAGCTCTGCTGACTTCTTTGGATGTGGTGGATCTGCAGCTTTACTCTGAGCTGCCTCTGATGATGAAGCTCCTAACCTCATCTCTAAGGCTGAGTTCAGCCGCCTTACAGATGAAGCTCATTCAGCCGCGTGTATCCTGGACCTCATTTCTTTGGCCATGATCTAAATCTCCTGACCATAGGGGAGGGCTGTGGGCTAAACTCTACTACTGGTTGTGCAGCGCACCAGGCCAAAGACCACAGGTGACAGATCATTTGCTGCTGTGGATCCCAGACTCTGGAGCTCTCTTCCCTTGAGCCTAAGATCAGTGGTCTCCTTTAAAACGCAGCTGAAACTTGCATGGCTTTGATGCGAATTTCCTGCAGATCCACTTCTTCCTCCATGGCTTCTTTTTATGCTGCTGTTTCTGTAATTTCTATATTTTTCCACACTCCTGTGTTGACATTTTTAAATTTTCTTTTTTCTCTCTCATTTTTTGTTATGATCTTATTAAAAATGTTTTTATATAATTTCTCTGATTTCTAATTTGAGAGGAGCTATATAAGAATCCATTTTTTTTCCTCTTCAAACTTCTCACAAACTAGATATTTAAACTCCTCCATTGGAGACTCATTCCCAACCCAGGGAGCATTCCATCTTCTACCATACAGTCCATCACTACATTAACGTGGTGAAAAGGTTTGTGAAATTCTGATCCTGGCTCTTGTTATGTGAAGCAGTTAGTGCATATTCAACTTTTTACAAATTATGGCTCATGAGCTTTTTTATTTATCTTTTATTAATAAGATGAATGATGATTTGTTAAGAGAGAAACACTGATTTGTTTAAATGTTAGAGTTAATATCTGTATATTAAAACAAAATGGTGCCAATCTGAATAAAAATAAGCTACTCATTGTTTGTATTTAATTTTAAGTGCTATTGTGACAACTTTAAGATCTGCTTCTTCAACTCTGACATGTTTTATTATTATTATTAAATTTTTTAAGAACACAGCTGCCATGCTCATTAGCAGCAGAATTTTTTTTCTGCAGCTGCTATGAAGGAGTTAGTCTTTTTATTGAGGGTGCTATAAAGGAAGTGGTCATTCGTGCCTATTGTTCTCTAAAACACCTTCAATACTAGCAGATACATACGCGTGCACAAAACCTCAACAACACCTGAAACAATCATTAATATACATCATAAGCATATGAACAATAACTGACCATGGATGGATGGATGATAATTTACTGATTATTTTTGTTTTGTATGTTAAACATTATCACATCCACACGTTAAATTAAAATTAAATTGTAGATTAAAAAAATCTAATATTTACTTGGGGGTGCTATGACTAATCCAGGGTAGCAATACCCCCCCCCCCCCCCCCCCCCGACGCCCCCACTGGTAAGCAGACTTATCTCTGGTCTATTGTACTTTTTAAATCTGGATTTTAAAAAAAATCTATGCCATGACTAGAAACTATGTTAAAATCAACGTAAAAAAATAAATATGGTCACTTGTTTAGCATACTTTACTGACCTTTGTATCTGTTTGAATCGCCTGCGTGAAGCTGAAGCGCCAGATGACGGTGTTACAGCTTTTAGGGTTCGCCTCTGCACAATAGTTCCGTCAAAATGAGTGTTTCGAGTCGGCCCAAATTCATTTCCGGACCTTAAAATTATGATATCAGTTAGCGAAAAAGTGTAACGTAAATTAGAAAAATTTTCATGATTTTTAAAACCTGAACAGGATGGGTTTAATAAGACACGTGGTGTGTGCCATGTCTGGGGGAGTTGACAGCTCTGTGGCGGCTCTGTTACTGAAGAGAAGCGGTAAGAAAATTCGCGTTTTATTTTACGAGCTTTAAAAGTCAGCACGTGTTCCCGAAAACACTTGTTATTTTTGGGTCTCTGCTGTGTGAAGGCTACAACGTGACCGGGGTTTTCATGAGGAACTGGGACTCTCTGGATGAGAGCGGGGTCTGCACCACCGAGAAGGACTGCGAGGACGCCTTTAAAGTGTGTCAGATCCTGGACGTGCCCTTTCACCAGGTGTCCTACGTCAAAGAGTACTGGCACGACGTATTCAGGTATCGTGCCCCCGTCAGAAACCAGTTTAATTTCTCAACTTAACTGTAATTGTTTCTGTAACTGTGCCTCGTGTGTTTGCAGCAATCTGTTAAAGGAGTACGAGAAGGGCAGGACTCCAAACCCTGATATATTATGCAACAAACACATCAAGTTCAACCATTTCCACAAGTATGCCATCAACACTCTGGGTACGTACTCATAACTGGGATTATTATTACATAAGTAGGTGTCTGGGTAAGAAAACTGGAGTTTTAGGAATGGTTTTAAAGAATCCTATCAGCAGAGATGTGGAAGTGAACTTTATAAGCATAAAATTAAATCCAGTTCACACCTGCAGCTGTTCCTAACTGATTTAAAGTGGATTTTATGATTTTATCTTTAAAAACGCAACAAAGTTATGTAAGAAACCCAAAAACCTGACATAAACTCCCACAAACTTTAATAACAAACCACAACATAGGCAACGACCTGTAAAGTATCAAATGAATACAAAAAGACTAACCCTAAAAAGATGTTACTGTAAACATAAAACTAATGTTTCTGCTTGTACAAAATCTGAGTCTGCTCACAGAAAAGAAACTTCCACCAATCAGAAAGACTGGCCTCAAAACTAGTGCTGAGATCCAAAGCTCTGAATCACACCTGGAGATGCAGCACGTAACCAGCTGGAGATCACACATGGGTTTAGCTCTGGGGTTTCTTTCTACCCAGGGTATTAGGTAGTGTAACAGAAACCTGCAAGAGGAATAAATAACTAAAACACGGTTTTCTGTTTTTCAAGTTCAGCATCACAAGAAAGCCTGTAAACACACAGGACTGTTGAATGTCTCAACCATTTTGATCGGCAAGGGTGATGTTGAGTGCTTGAAGCTTTGGGAAATGAACAAATATTTAAGCAGAACTCTCATTTACCTAAATCACAAAAAAGCCTAAACGTTTCACCCAAAACATCAGAGGTGAGCTGCTCAGATTGAATCCGATGTGAGTTGGAGACTCATGGTCCATCCCAAGTGTAGAGGGAAGAAGGCCACAAGTTCCAGATGAATAACACAGCTGGGCTGTTGAGTCAGCCACCTGCTGCTACACGGTGTTGTTAAAAAATTAACCAAGTTTCATGAAATAAGCACCAAGAACCATGGAGTAATATAAAAATGGTGTGGTTTTATTGTTTCAGGAGCTGATGCCATGGCAACAGGTCATTATGCCAGGACATCCCAGGAGGACGAAGAGGTCTTCCAACAGCCCTACACACCCCCACCCACCTCACTGTTCAGAGATCGGTTTGAGATCAGAAACTGTAAGTCCGTTTTTTAAGTTCACTTGTAAATGATTGGTCAGGTTTGCTTATTTGGGCGAGTCACCTGGTAGGACAGCCTCTGATCACGCTTCTGAGGAATGCCAGGATCTCACTGCGTTTTTCGGTCGTTGCACAGGACTGCTCATGTCACACTGTGAAAACTCCAGTGGTGGCACATTGTCCGGCGCAAGATTTCTGTGAGTCAGACTGCACAACGTCTCACACCAGCAGGACACGCTGCATCATGCGTGCACCTCCTGAAAGCATATGCATCTAAGCAGACCTCCAACCAATAGAAAACCTGAAAAGAGTAAAACACTCCACTTCTTTTTAGTGTCGGCTCATGACCTAGCTCATCTTCCTCAAAGAGGAGGCATCGTTTTCAAAACTCCCGCTTTGGTGTCAGACTCCGACTGCGGGTCTCCTGTTCCTGTCTTCCAGTTAAACAGCTGATCTGTCTGCTGGACATTCATCCTCCTCTTCCTTTATACATAAAAACCCACTAAACTGCAGAAAAGTAACAACCTGTCCAAAAGCTAAACTTTTGCAGTGGATTCTGTCTCACTGTTTACTCTGTAGCTCCGCTCCGTGACAGCTCATCACACCCGCTGTCATGGAGTGGAACTTCCTCTGTCCCTCAGCAACAAAGTTGTTTTGTGTTCATGAGCACACCTCCTCTCACAGATCACATAATCACAGTGTTCACAATTCAGCAGATGGTCTTAAAATGTAATTTAATTATTTTTTAATATAACTGCAGTTTTAAAAAAATACAAACGAGTGTGTGTGGTTTATAATTTTAAACATAAATTAAAACTGAAGCGAGGCGTAGTCTCACTGCTGCGGCGTCCCAAAGGTGTGTTTTTATTGGTTGTAGACAGGAGTCGTAGGTTTTAAATCAGTGCTTGAAGACTGTGGTCGTGAGACGGCTCAAAAAGCTGTCGAAGAGCAGGTCACACTGTACGTTTTTTACCACGATTCTGCTCACGACGAGGGATTTTGCTCAGACCGCCAAAAATCGCACAGTGTGAACTGCACTGAAGGGTTAGAGTTAGTGAAGTGTCTTCGTGTCTGAACTAAAGAACCTGACAGAAATTCTGAGAGTTTGTTCAGTAATTTGCAGTTTAATGGCAACAATTTCTGTTGATTTTCTGCTTTATTTGTTGCACTTGTCATTTACCGTTTCTTTCCATCTGTGTTCAAGTTTGAATTTTTTAAATAAAATATTTTTTCTTCCACCAAGCTGTGAAGCTCCAAAAAGGAGCCGACCTTGTCAAAGACCAGACCTTCTTCCTCAGCCAGATCTCTCAGGAGGCCTTGAGACAGACCATGTTCCCGCTGGCCGGACTCACCAAAGAGTTTGTGAAGAGGTTAGCTGCTGAAGCGGGGTTTCACCATGTTCTGAGGAAAAAGGAGGTGTGGAAAAGAAAAGCACTACAAAACAAATGTTTTGTTTACTATTAAAGGCTAAACGGAGCCTGTTGCTGTTATTTCAGAGTATGGGCATCTGCTTCATAGGAGAGAGAAACTTTGAAAATTTTATCTTAGAGGTGAGATGCTGAACGTAAAATAAAAGAAACATCTTCGTGTCTGGCTCGGTTTCACCGTTTCCTTTTTTGTTGTCAGTACCTAGATCCTAAACCGGGGAACTTTGTTTCCATCGAAGACGGGACCACCATGGGAACACACAAAGGTACATCTACAATCATCTTCAGCTTTTAAACGTCCATGCAAGAAAACACTATCCCCCATGTATTTGGTCTCCAAACTTGTTCCTTCCAGGCTGGTTCACGCTGACGTTGGGTCAGAGGGCACGGATAGGAGGACAGAGGGACGCCTGGTTCGTGGTGGACAAAGACATTGTTACTGGAGACGTGTTTGTGGTGAGAAAATCTGCCTCCTTCTTTAAAAAAAAAACACTAGCTTTGGGCAGTAAATGATCATGGTATATATCCAATCCAATCCAATTTTATTTATAAAGCGCATTCAACAAGGCATTACAACCAAACAAGGCGCTGTACACTAAAAAATGTAAGTTATATATATATATATATATATATATATATATATATAAAAAAGAAGAAAGCTTCTGTGTGATGGAGGAACGGAGTTTGCGGAGGTTGCATTCGCCCCCAGTGCATTTATTTCTACTGAGGAAGGTGCTTACCCAACTAAAACAGGCATTTTATTAAGCTTTTCACAAAATTAGACACATGCCATGCCATGGCATGGTTGTTATATAAATATCATAACATTAAAATATAAAATCCTATCAGGTAGGCTAGTAAAGTCAATCGTAATCCCACGCCTTCTGTTTTCAGTAGTGTGCTGGTTGTTGCAACCTAAGGTTTCTCACGCTGCTAGACTCCAGTAGTGTTTAGCTAGTGACTGGCCCATCCAAAATGGCGCTGTTACCCTCCCCAGTGCCCATTGGTGTAACTACATGTTTGATATTCATCCTCACCGTGTGTTAAACATGCTGAATTAATCCCCCAGGCTCCCACCACCAGCCACCCAGCTCTTTATCGTGACACTGTGCGAACCGACCGCTTCCATTGGATAGCTGTGGACCCGCCACCCGAACTGGTCCAGACCCAGATGCTGGAGTGTCACTTCCGCTTCATCCACCAGATGCCACTAGGTGAGATCTGTGAGTCTAGAACCTTGTATAAAGCGACGATTCGTCTGAAACACGATTCCTTTTTTGTAGTTTCCTGTACAGTGACTCTAAACCTGGATGGATCCGTGTGGATTTGCCTCTCACAGCCAGTCAGGGCTCTTACAACTGGACAGGTAATGGCCGCCGTATCAGAGATATCTCCCAATATCCATTTAAATTCACAAACATTTTGTGTGCTTTTCCAGTTTGCGGTTCTCTATAAAGGAGACGAGTGTCTGGGCAGTGGGAAGATCATCCAGCTGGGACCCAGTGAGTACACGCTCCAGAAGGGCAGAGAGCGCTCTGAGGCAGGTGTGCAGCAGAAAGAGCAGCCGACACCTGAACTGGATGAGATAAAGCCCCAGCATCACTGAGACTCCTGCTGGTGTTGAAGTGCCCTGAACAGCTTTTTTTTT
The DNA here is from genome assembly GCF_043380555.1 of Nothobranchius furzeri. Taxonomy (NCBI): domain Eukaryota; kingdom Metazoa; phylum Chordata; class Actinopteri; order Cyprinodontiformes; family Nothobranchiidae; genus Nothobranchius; species Nothobranchius furzeri. The sequence continues at coordinate 55,536,106 of NC_091741.1, read as the reverse complement.
TTTTTTTTTTTTTTTTTTTTCCAAAAATACGTTTTCCTGCAAGGACTCATAACACAAAGACTACTTAATGAGATTGATATATTATTTGTTGTGTATATTTAATGATTTTTTTTAAACAGAAGTCTATTTTTGAAAACTGTCTCATAAGCCATGCCTGTATGTAAACACGGGGTGAAGGTAGTTTCTGGAACAAAACATAAAAATTCTCCTTTCTTTTTTCTGTTGCTAAGCCTTGATAGGCTGTAGTGTCTGTGTGTGCTGCTGTTTAATCGGAGAGCTTTTATTTAGTTTTATTCCACTGAGACGTCAGATCAGGACCTGGGTGTTCCTGAATGAGCAGAAATGTGTTGTTCTTCTGTAACTGAATAATTCATATTTGTAATTTGTGTAAATTTACGCTACATCAGGGCTATTCAATTACGAGCCGCTATCCGGCATGTTTTAGTGGTTTCTTTGCTCCAACACACTTGATTCAGTGGTTGACTCACGTGTGCAGCAACTCATCAGGCTCTGCAGAAACTAATTGGAATCAGGTGTGTTGAAGGGTTAACCCAAAACGAGCTGGAATTGAACAGCCCTGATCTACATGTTTGTACAAAATCCTCCTTGACTTGATAAAATGAAGGGTGTGTTTGTGTTTGTGTGTTTATTTATTGATGCTTCAAATGATTTGTGTTAGATTCTGTATTGGCACTGGTTTCCAACTGTGGCTAGTGAGGGCCCTCATCCAGTATGAGGTAGGCAGACCTGGTCCTCGAGTGTAACCGGTTACCTGCTCACACACACTTGATTTTAATAAGCAGGTCGTGACCAGGCTGCTGCAGCTCTTGATGACTTGCTGAACAGTTCATTTAATTATTAAATCGGGCTTGTCAAAGAAAGGAAACAGTTCAATCATGCTGGATAAGAACCCGGCCTAGAGGACTGGGACACCACTGAAATAAGGTAAGAAATTAAAGCGGAGACCTGAGATGCTGCTTGCTTTGCCATTTCTTTTACTGTAAGTTAGCTATTTGGTTTAAAAAATATGTTGTAGGTTAGACTTTTACAGTAGTTACATTTTCCAACGGTTAACTATATTATGTAATCTGAAATGTTTACGACGTTTTAAAAATGACATTTCTTTAATTACACGTGAAAGGTAGAAAGAATCCGTCTGTCAGTGTGAATGAATCAACCACAAGAGGACGCTGTGGGAAAACATTCACCTAGAGGTGAACATGTAGAGTCGGTGGTGTCCTCTAGGGCAACAGTCCAGCCTGTTTTATATGGCGCGGTATGGGGGCCAAAATTCAGACTACTGCCCAGCAGCAGGAGGTTATAGAAGTTCCGAAGCAAACTACTGATCTGATTAATGATAAGCTGGCGCCGGTAACTGAGAGGCTGGCGCTGCTTACTGAGAAGTAGCACCTTTACCGGCGTCACTACTAGATATGCTAGGGACTAGCTTCCCTCGGCTGGTCATTGACTGGATCTCACACTCCCTCTGCTGTCTATTAGCATGGATAGGCTAGCGTTAGCCTGGACGGGCTGGTGTTAGCATTGGAGAGGCTGACCATTAGCATGGATAGGCTGGCGTTAGCATCGGAGAGGCTGGCCATTAGCTGGATTTCCTACCTCCTCGACGGACCATTAGCATGGATAGGCTGGCGTTAGCATCGGAGAGGCTGGCCACTAGCATGTCTCGGAGAGTCACTTACTCTATAAGATGCGGGTTTTTTTTTGTTTTGTTTTAACTTTTATTAAACATATGACATACGGCGAGACCTGCAATCACAGTTGCTTCTTTGACAGAACACACTGTTATACAGATTAACTTTAAGCATATTGTAAAGCTGACAGCCTGTTAGCATTGATCAGGTGCTGCGTTAACTCCATTCTATTAATTGATGGCGTTTTCATTTTAAATAGTTTGGTTTTCTTGCACATATCAGAGAAAAAGCCAGAGCTAACTAATATGTACTTTTCATCTCTGGATTTCAAATACTTTGTATTGAATTACAGGTTAGTAATTATTAAAACTGTGATGTTATCTTTATTAAAACTATATATGTAAAATGTGTCTGATAATCATTTCCCTTAGGGGAACAATAGTTTTGTTGCACTAAACTTACTGTTGTCTTCTGTCAAAGAAGCAACTGTGATTGCAGGTCTTGCCGTATGTCATACGTTTAATAAAAGTTAAAACAAAACAAAACAAAAAACCCTGCATCTTATAGAGTAAGTGACTCTCCGAGACTTGCTAGTGGCCAGCCTCTCCGATGCTAACGCCAGCCTATCCATGCTAATGGTCCGTCGAGGAGGTAGGAAATCCAGCTAGTGGCCAGCCTCTCCGATGCTAACGCCAGCCTATCCATGCTAATGGTCAGCCTCTCCAATGCTAACACCAGCCCGTCCAGGCTAACGCTAGCCTATCCATGCTAATAGACAGCAGAGGGAGTGTTAGATCCAGTCAATGACCAGCCGAGGGAAGCTAGTCCCTAGCATATCTAGTAGTGACGCCGGTAAAGGTGCTACTTCTCAGTAAGCAGTGCCAGCCTCTCAGTTACCGGCGCCAGCTTATCATTAATCAGATCAGTAGTTTGCTTCGGAACTTCTATAGCCTCCTGCTGCTGGGCAGTAGTCTGAATTTTGGCCCCCATACCGCGCCATAGTTTTAAAGGCTCACATTCCCAGATAGCACAGCTTCTTGGAGGTTCTCAAACTCCATCATGCTAATAAGGAGACTCGATGACTTCCCTCTGGTCTGGGATGAGCTTCTATGTGAACTGGATGAGTTCATGTATCCTGATGTATGGTTTTTGTGATAAAACTCAGCAAGAGATGCGATCAGTTCTTCTGCAGTAATGATGGTGTTGCTTTGGTCTGTATTGGTGAAGAAGGATCATCTGCAGCAGGGATAACCAATCTTGGTTCTGGAGATCGCTGTCCAGCAAGTTTTAGTTATTTCCCTGCTCCAACACACCTGATTGAATAACTTGTTCAGTAGGTCATCGAGTTCTGCAAAACATGTTCATCGAGCAAGGAAACCTGGCCCTTGAGGGCCAGCTTTGGACTCCACTGTGTTAGGTGAAGTCCTACGAGATTCAAAGTATGGTACTGCTTTGTTTAGTCTCAAGTGCGTTTTTTATTTTGACATATATAAAGACATTTAATGTTGTACAAAAACTTGCCTATCTTCAAATTTCCTGTTGGGGAAACTATACAGAGACTTTTTGTCATTAGATAAGAGAAGTTATCAGCAAAGTTATAAGAAATGAGGTGGGACACAATTATTATTAATACTGTACATTAATTCTGTGATGTTTATTAATTGGCTATAAATTATTTTTAAAGGGAAAAATTCTGGGACATCAATCTAGTTCTTTTCTATTTTGTGATCACCTTTTTAAAAATGTTAAAAATACTTTAAAAATACAACAACAGCCATCCATGGGTGCGGTGGAGGACTGCCAATTGATCACTAAAACCATGATTACGCATTTTCTTTTATTGAAGCATAAAGCAGAAGAAAACTGAACATCAGAAACATTGAAAAAACAAACAAAACCTAATCGGAACACCTGGCATCAGTACTAATAATATAGAGGTGAGAGAACATCAAAAACCTTTTTTTTTTACAAGAGAAGAACTTAAAGTGTAAAAGTTGTAGAATAAGTGTTGATTTTTATTCCAAATTCTAACATTATGCGTTTTTTATTTTTATTTGTTTTTACTAAATTGCTATTTGGAACGTTAACTATTTTGTATTTATTAAAAAAAACCTGTTCACAACTTAACAAAAAGAAAGAAAAAGGAGATGCTCATTCCACACAGACTTTGGCGAACATCGATCCCATTTTTGGGAATAACAATGGGCTTGTGCGTATTTGTCACTGGGTCAGTGGCACTTCCAAAATTTACATAAGAAAAAAAACAATAAAACACCCTCCCCCTTCCAATCCCTGCGTGAAAGCGTCCCTAAGGGGGATCACAGCAGGTTTATGGAAATAAGCTGAGGAGGAGTAGCTGTAGGAGGAGGTGGAGGAGGTGGCGGAGCCATTTTGTACTCATTTCAAACTCCGTGTGGGTTCACGCAGCCGGTGCGCACCGTGGATACACTGGGATGATGGATACCTGCCACCTTTCCCGCATGAAAACTTCACCATGAGGGTCAAAAGTAAGACGCGGTGTTGGGAGAGGGACAGCTGATCCTTGAGCTAGGGGATTCCTGTGGAGTTGGCCGGGATCGGGCAGGTAATTCAGCATGGAGCTGTCGATGTGTTGCGTCTGGGTCTGTGCCCTGCTGACGGTGCCGCTTGTGGGATGTTTGGAGATGCACCTTTCGGAGACTTTACAGCCCGGGAATCTTTTAGCCAACCTGTCGCTCGGCTCTGGGTGGACTTATAGCCTCGACAGGACATTATCTCCCAAATTTATCCAGAACATTTTTCACGTTGAGTGGAACAGTGGGCTGATCCGTTTGTCCCATAAAGTTCTGTGCGCGCACACGCCAAGGAACCCGGCGCCTGTTTATTTCAGAACCGGTTCCTCCACGTCCGGAGACGTTATTCTCACGCATTTTAACGTGTTTGTGCACGGGCAAGACTGTTTTATTAAATACAAGAGAAAGAAGACGGCAAGTAAGCCTGACATTCACATAAAACACTTTTTAAAACTGAAGGCAACTTCCTGTTTGCACGCAGGTGAATGGTTAGTGAATGTAACAGAACTTCTGCCAACTTTCACTCGGAATATTATCCCCTTGAACGCGAAATGTGTTGGAGAGGAGGACTTTGTTGCTGTGTTTAGACGTGGGGATATGATCCTTGTCAATGACTTGTGTCTTGAGCACAGAGAAAATTTGCACTGCGCTTTGCCCAGCTCTCCAGGCGGCAGCGTCTCTGTGCAGCTGAGTCTGATGCTTCAGCATGGTTCAGTATCAGAAACAGCCCACAGAAAGTCAAATCAACTGATGCACAGGAGGAAGCGACAAGTAAACACCACTCCGCAGTTCCAGCTCCCCAACTATCAGGTGTCTGTTCCAGAGAATGAGCCTCCAGGTACACAGGTCATCACCCTGAAAGCAGTAGACCTGGATGATGGAGAGGCGGGGAGGCTGGAGTACAGCATGGAGGCTTTATTTGACAAGAGATCGGACAACTTTTTTCAAATTGATGCCAAGACAGGGGGTATAACAACCATCCAGGCACTTGACAGAGAAGTGAAAGACACCCATGTTTTTAAAGTTACTGCATCTGACAACGGGACCCCCAAAAGGGCTGCCACATCTTACCTCACAGTTACGGTGAGTGACAAAAATGACCACATTCCCGCTTTTGAGCAAAACGATTACAGAGTTAAAATCAGGGAGAATGTGGAAGTTGGCTTTGAAGTGATGACAATCCGTGCCACTGATGGTGATGCCCCTTCCAACGCCAACATGATTTATAAAATTGTGAATGAAGACGCCATCAACTCTGTGTTTGAGATTGATCCCCGGACTGGTCTAGTGAGGATCAGGGAGCGGCCCGACAGGGAGACCCAGGTCCAGTACAAACTGATAGTTGAGGCCAATGATCAGGGCAAAGACCCTCATCCTCTGACTGCCACTGCTACTGTTCACATCACTGTGGAGGATGAAAATGACAACTATCCACAGTTCAGCGAGAAGAGGTATGTTGTACAGGTCAAAGAGAACGTGGCAGTCGACACAGAAATCATCCGGGTGGAGGCAACAGATAAAGATGAGGGAAACAACGCCAAAGTTCACTACAGTATCATCAGTGGCAACATCAAAGGACAATTCTACATCAACTCCCCCACTGGTGTGATTAACGTCATCAACCCTTTGGACTATGAGATGATTCGTGAGTATAATCTACGGATTAAAGCACAAGATGGTGGCAGGCCTCCACTGATAAATGGCACAGGGATGGTTGTGGTGCAGGTGATTGACGTAAATGACAATGCACCCATGTTTGTCAGCACACCTTTCCAGGCTACAGTGTTGGAAAATATGCCGATTGGTTATTCTGTTATCCACATTCAAGCAATAGATAGTGACTCAGGAGAAAATGCTCGCCTAGACTACCGGCTCACTGACACCATGCCTGGTTTTCCATTCACCATCAACAACAGCACCGGCTGGATCACTGTGAGTGAAGAACTGGACAGGGAGACTAAAGAGTTCTACACCTTTGGTGTGGAGGCAAGAGATCATGGGATACCTGTAATGTCCTCCTCAGCCAGTGTCAGCATTACCGTGTTGGATGTAAATGACAATGTGCCCACATTTACAGAGAAGACCTACTCGCTGAAGATCAATGAAGATGCATTGGTGGGGACCAGTGTGCTGTCTGTGACAGCCATAGATAGGGACATTAACAGCGTGGTGACATATCAAATCTCCAGCGGTAACACCAGAAACCGTTTTGCCATCACCAGCCAGAGCGGCGGCGGCCTCATCACCTTGGCACTCCCCTTAGACTACAAACAGGAGCGACAGTTCGTTCTAACAGTTACAGCCAGTGATGGAACACGCTCTGACACAGCTCAGGTGTTCATCAATGTCACAGATGCTAACACACATCGCCCGGTCTTTCAAAGTGCCAACTACCAGGTCACGCTCAGTGAAGAAAATCCTGTGGGCTCTCCTGTGGTGGTGATCAGTGCAACAGATGAGGATACAGGGGAGAATGCTCGCATCACGTACATCATGGAGGACAATGTTCCTCAGTTTAAAATAGACCCAGATACAGGTGTCATCACTACTCAAATGGAAATTGACTATGAAGACCAGGCCTCTTATACTTTAGCCATCATTGCCAGAGACAATGGCATCCCTCAGAAATCTGATACCACATATGTGGAGATTATCATCCTGGATGCTAATGATAATGCTCCTCAATTCTTCAGAGATATTTACAAGGGGAATGTATTGGAAGATGCACCTACGTACACCAGCGTACTCCAGATCTCTGCTTCAGACAGAGATTCAGGCCCCAATGGCAGAGTGAGCTACACCTTCAAAGGTGGAAATGATGGAGATGGGGATTTTATGATTGAACCGTACTCTGGTATCATCAGAACTAATCGCAAATTGGATCGTGAGAATATTGCTGAGTACAATCTCAAGGCTTTTGCTGTGGATAGAGGGGTTCCTCCTCTGAAAGCAGAAGTTTCTATCCACATTACTGTTCAAGACATAAATGATAATGCTCCAGTGTTTGACAAGGATGAGTTTTCTATTGATGTGGAAGAGAACAGCGAGGTGGGATCTGTTGTAGCCCACATTGTTGCTACTGACCCGGATGAGGGCACCAATGCTCAAATCATGTATCAAATTGTTGAAGGTAATAATCCCGAGGTTTTCCAGCTGGACATCTTTAATGGAGAACTCACTGCGCTCACAGACTTGGATTATGAGACTAAGACAGAGTACGTCATAGTGGTCCAGGCCACATCAGCACCGTTGGTGAGCCGGGCCACCGTGCGCATCAGGTTAATTGATATGAATGACAATGAACCAGTACTGAAGGACTTTGAGATTATCTTTAACAACTACGTCACCAACAAGTCCAACAGTTTTCCTACAGGAATTATTGGGAAGGTACCAGCTCGTGACCCGGATGTTTCGGATAAACTAAAGTACAAGTTTGAGTCGGGGAATGAGCTCAGTGTGCTGCTGTTGAATGAAGACACTGGGGATCTGAGATTAAGCAGGGACCTCGACAACGACAGGCCTCTGGAAGCCCCCATGACCATATCAGTCACAGGTGAGCAATTATCTAATGTCTAAAGCTTCCTTACTCTGAGAAATCCCTGCTTTGCTGATCAGTTTCATTTGCCAGTACTTTTAAATGAGGACGGAAATCTGAGTTGCTACTTGTTATGTGTAATCACACTGCTCAGCAAATATAAATGCACAGAAACAGTGGCAAGTTTCAGCTGTAATGTTAACTGCATGATCTGTTGGAAGTGTTTGCTGCAGGCTATCTGCAGGATCCAGTTTTGCAGCTTTTCAGTGCTAAATCTATTGTGTGCAAGTGGTTGGTTTGTGTAATAAAAAAGGTGCTGTTAGCAGAACCCTCATGACCGAGCTGCTTTGTTGGAGCACTTATGTGGGTTTCTGTGAAAGGAAGACACCACATGCAAGTAGTGTGTATGTCAAGGAGTTTCTCTCAGTTTGTGGTATTGTGCCAAAACACAACCGAGTGGCTGAGCATCTTGTTGTAGGATGTTCATTGGTTTACCTAAAGACTGGTTCAGTCCGTTATGTTTTAGTTACATAGAAGTTTAGAAACATGTCTGTGATTGGGGTTTGCATATAGAGGCATTCATACGGTTAAGCCATGTAGAAAGAATTTGTTCTGAGGTGTACAGAAGTAGACTTTGTTCTTTAATGTCAAAGATTAGTCAGATACAAACACCTGAATGTTCTAACTGCTACTGCACAGGTCACTGCACACAGTCACTTTGCAAGAAAACCCCTTTAGCAAGCATAAAACGGGAGGATCTGATACCTGGTGCAGTAACCACCTGATTTACCTAACCACAGCTGGTTTGTCCATCAGTTTGATTAAACATTGAAGGTAATGTTGCGCTCAAAGACTCATCAGGTGGTTTAAGACTTTCTCAGAAGTTCACTCATTTTTTTCCAGACAATAATTATTCTGAATGACCTGCACTTTGTCTCCGTCTTGGACAAAAATGGCATATTGTTCTTTTTCTAAGGGCTTTATGGCTGTTATAGTGGACCCATGGAGCATCTGAAGAGTCAGCTACTCACTAGGTTACAGGCCCTCAGTCAGTACACACACGCATGTTTTTGTGTATCCATGACAATGGTGACGTCTTCATTGTCCATTCTGGGGCTTGACCACTTTATTAGATGCAACTCCATGCACAGAAATATGTTAGTTTTGCTGATTTGTGTCCCTCCTTAGAATAAATCTAACATCTATTTTAGGGTTCACCATCATGTCAAGTGTTCGGTAGCCATTACCTGATGGGTTGACCTTTTGACCTAGGGCTCTAGAAAGAGGAAAGCCTCAGGGAATTGGTTGGCAATCAGCTCTTTAACAAGCACACAAAGACAAAACACCAAATGTGTCTCACACTCTTTTGAATTCACCCCCCTTGAGCTACCCCACTCCAGTATTTAGTCTTTTTGCTCTGTTAATGTTTTGACCTTTTCTTTGTCGCAGTGTTCTGTTTAGACCTTTCAGTCAGAGGAGCTCTGGAGCCAATTTAGCTGCAGCTAGCTTTATTAAGCTGAAAGCACTTTGAACTCTGTCTCAAATTATTTAATGCCAAGCACAGGTGTTTATTCTGTGTTTGAGGGGACGCTCAGAACCATCTGTCGTTAGAAATGTGGTCCTTTTTTCCCTCCCTTTTGCTGCTCTTGTGCTTTATTTCTTGTGAACCACAGGTCTGAGAATATTTTTCTAGCTTTTCCCTGAAACACAATAGCGCCCTGATAACGTGACTAAGATACACTTGTTTAACACACTTAGATAGCCACAACACTGCCCCATCTGTCCTCCTACTCTAACCACATTAGTGTGTGTGTGTGTGTGTGTGTGTGTGTGTGTGTGTGTGTGTGTGTGTGTGTGTGTGTGTGTGTGTGTGTGTGTGTGTGTGTGTGTGTGTGTGTGTGTGTGCGCGCGCGCGCGCGTGCGGTGCACTGGCTAAGGGTTGTGTTTGACTCATTGTAGGCTCTTATAGGAGCTTGTCAAATTTCACCTAAAACCTTTAAGTTTTGCGCTGTTTTCTGACAAATCAGTTGATTTTTGACTTGTTTTTTTTACCTAACTTAATCAGATGGAGTGTTTTGGCCATTTCAGAGCTGGAACAGGACTGGTAATTGTTTAAGGCCTGCCTGGTCCTAGTTTGACTTTATGCTTGTGTACTTGATAAAGGGCTCAGACGGAGTTGTTCAACAGTGATGTAGATTGTATTCTGCTTGTATTTGAACACATCTTAAAGGCATAATGACATTAATTGAAATCTAAACTAATCTCAAGAAACTAGTATTTTTTTATGTACCTACTGAGAAGGAATAAATGACCATTCATACAAAAGATAAGTTATAAGTGAAGAAAATGTTACACATGTTGAAAGGCGTGTAATCCGTTTTAGTGTGGATTTCTGTCATTTAAACAAAGATATAAAGACCACTGATCACTTGGCTTTTATAACCCATACTTGGGATGTAAAAGAAAAAAGGCCTAATGTGTTTTTCTTTAGGAAGCTTTCACTTGATGTGCGTTCTGATAAGAGCTGGTGTTGAAGCGTGTGCACACAGGTTATTGTTTATTAGTGATGCCGCATAGCTGATTGTTGCTTAAACAATTAGAAATGATTCTCTGTTTGTTCTCCTTACCTTTGGTTGTTAAGACAGCATGATGCTACTTGCACTCTTACACCACACACCCTCCATCTTTCCCCGTGGGGCTTTTGCTGAGCTTCCCTGCTTTAAGGTTTGATTCTTAATCCTGCTGGAGGAGTTGCACGGCTTAGCTTTTCCACATTTCTGCTCTGGTCTTTTAAAGTCCTCCTTTAACACTTTATTTTTCAGATGGAATTGAATTGCTTTGATATAAACAGTCAGTGTAGATGATCGAACACAGAGATGTTAGGATGACATTTGCTGTGTTGTTGGGTTGTTTCATTCAGATAAATTTGTGATATTTTTGTAAAACAGTTTACAGCGGCATAATTGCAGTCAGGCAGTAGCTTTTAGGCAGTTAGGTAATGTTGGGATTTTATACACATGACACAAGAGTTCATTTGGAGGATTTATTCCCTGAGCAAGTTAGAGAACAGAACATCACCTTTGTGTTTTTCCTCTGCAGCAAAGTTGTGAAAAGATGAACATGGTGTGGTGCATTTGACCTGAGACTCTTCTATATACAGTGAGGAACATAAGTATTTGAACACTTTGCGATTTTGCAAGTTCTCCCACTTAGAAATTATGGAGGGGTCTGAAATTCATATTGTAGGTGCATTCCCACTGCGAGAGACAGAATGTATAATAATAAAAAAAATAAATAAACAGGAAATCACATTGTATGATTTGTAAAGAATTTATTTGTTTTGCACTGCTGCACATAAGTATTTGAACACCTGAGAAAATCAGTATTAATATTTGGTACAGAAGCCTTTGGTTGCAATTACAGAGATCAAAATTTTCCTGTAGTTCTTGACCAGGTTTGCACATACTGCAACAGGGGTTTTGGCCCACTCCTCCACACAGATCTTCTCTAGATCTGTCAGGTTCTGGGGATGGTGCTGAGCAACACGGAGTTTCAGCTCCCTCCAAAGATTTTTGATTGGATTTAGGTCTGGAGACTGGCTAGGCGGAGCCACTCCTTGGTTACCCTGGCTGTGTGCTTCGGGTCATTGTCATGTTGGAAGACCAAGCCACGACCCATCTTCAATGCTCTCACTGAGGGAAGGAGGTTGTTGCTCAAAATGTCACAATACATGGCCCCATTGATCCTCTCCTTAATACAGTGCAGTCGTCCTGTCTCCTTCGCAGAAAAGCACCCCCAAAGCATGATGTTTCCACCCCCATGCTTCACAGTATGGAAGGTGTTCTTTGGATGCAACTCCTCCTTTTTCCTCCAAACACGGCGAGTGAAGTTTAAACCAAAAAGTTCTACATTGGTCTCATCTGACCACATGACTTTCTCCCATGCCTCCTCTGGATCATCCAGATGGTCATTGGCAAACTGCAGATGGGCCTGGACATGTGATGTCTTGAGCAGGGGAACCTTTCGTGTAGGGCTGCACAATATATCGAAAAATTATCGTCATCGAGATAACAGGACGTGCGATAGGCCCATCGCAAAGCACAAAAGCTCAAAAACGGCAATAAATGTTTGGTTCAACATTTCCATCCGTGTCATACATCACCTTTTTGTAAACCAGCTCTATTTTTTACGCAGAAGTATTATTTGACCAATCAAATGCAGCCCTTCTGATATGCGGCCAATCAGGTGGGTCCGTTCACGTAATACGCCCGCCCCCTACGTAGACCCTTAGGATGGAAAGCAACACCCGAACATTAGCGGCACCGTTCCCTTGTTCGTCATGCTGGCTCAGAGCAACGAACGCACTTTGTGCCGAGGTTTCTGGAATCGGCGCTGCTTTCAAATGTGAACGTGAGTCCGCTCGGTGTCGTTAATCATTTTTACCGGGCTGACTCCGACACGTGCCGGTGAACCAACCTACCATCATGTCGCTAGTGCTCCACCGGGTGGTGACGTTAGCCCCAGGCTCCGGTTAGCTTCCAGCTAAAAGGCTACAGCACTCTCCTCTCAGTCCCACCCTGCTAAAGAGGGCCTGGAAAGTTCCCCCACACATCAAAGTGATTTTTCATTCATGAGCTTTTATAACCTTGTTAATCAGGATAGTTGATTTGCTGCTGCACATAAACTGTCAGTCAGAAGCTCTGCTAGCCGGTTATCTTAAGAGGAACTAGTTTAATTTGTTAGCTTGTTATCAGAATCATAGTTGCAGTTTCATCATCTGAGCTGCTTTTTAAGATTTAGGTAAACTTGTTCAATTTGGGGTTAAAGACAAACGTTTTCACATATTTTCCATGTAGTTTTTTGCCAGTTCCTCTTCTGAAAGGTAGACAATTGTTTTTCTCTTTCCCTCAGAAAATCTTAATTTTCTCCTAGTTTGGCCCAGCACTGTTCACTTTCCGATTTCAGCAACAGCCTCATATCATAACCACATAAGTGGAGAATATGCTCAGTAGCAATGAGAGAAATTGCTGTTGCATGTAAGTGATGTTAACTATTATGATTACTATGATTTTTTTATTTATTCAAAAAACCCTGGTAAGGGATGTTTTTCTGTATTTGGAGCATCAGAAAAAGTTTTATGGTGGAGGTGATGTTTTAAAGTCACTGAGAAACTGCATGCAAGCTGCATTTTTTTGCAATAAAAATGTTATGTTGTAATGGAATTCATGCATTAGTTTTTGTTTGCTTTGAACCCAGAGCAGACGTCACACGCCAGACGAAATCAACACTGCATACTTTAGTATTTGTTCATTTATTGCGAGTAATATCGATATCACAGTATTAAGCACTGTTATCGAATATCGCAGGTTTTCCTAATAACATGCAGCTCTACTTTCGTGCTAGGCGTGATTTGAAACCATGACGGCACAGTGTTCTACCAACAGTGACCCTTGAAACTTTATTATGTGAAGTGCTTTGAGATGACTCTTGTCGTGATTTGGCGCTATATAAATAAAATTGAATTGAATTGAATTGAAAACTGTGGTCCCAGCTCTCTTCAAGTCAATGACCCAACACATTCTCACTCCCAGCGCATCAAAAACAAACGCTTGGTCAGCCACCCTCTGCATCAAACCCCTGACGCCAAAAGTGCCCTTTTTCATCACTTATGTGCGAAAAGGGTTTTTTTCCCTTTTCTGACTGCAGATCCCAATGCAAACTGACGCAATGGGATGTCTGCAGCCAGGGCACCAAACAAGCTCATTGTACCTCACTTTAACCTTATCCTCTTGTTATTTAACCTTCCTCTCACCCCTATCCTAACCTTAACCATCTTGCTAGCGAACACGTTAGTGATGTGTCGGTCGCTCTAAAAGCTGGCTCTATGAAGTGAACGTCGGGAGCCGCCTTGTCATTGGTCGTGTTTGGACCGAGGCAACGCCAGGGGGAGGTTTCAACTACCACGGTGGAGGTTAAAAGTAGAGGGTATTTGAAACCTCCCCCTCGCCAGATGCTATGTTCTAACGGTCCCCATGGGTGGCTAATACGAAATATCACAGCCAGAATGCATGGGAAACAAACGCTTGATCACAGTGAGAGTAACGTTTTAGGTAGCAAGAGGGTTAAGGTTAGGATGAAGGTGAGGGGAAGGTTATAAATAGTAGAATGTTAAGGTTTAGGTGCGGTTAAATGAGCTGGTTCGGTGCCGCATCAGTGGACATCCTATCGCGTCAGTTTTACACTGCATTGGGATCTGCAGTCAGAAAAGGAAAAAACCCTTTTTCGCACATGTGACAAAAAAGGGCACTTTAGGCGTCAGAGGTCTGACGCGGAGGGTGGCTGACCAAGTGTTTGTTTTTGACACGCTGGGAGCGAGAATGTGGTGATTGACCAGCTCCTCCCGTGTAGTTCTGGGCTGATTCCTCACCATTCGTATCATCAGTGATGCCCCACGAGATGAGATCTTGCATGGAGCCCCAGTCTGAGGGAGACTGACAGTTGTCTTTAGCCTCTTCAATTTTCTGGCAATTGCTCCAACAGTTGATTTTATTTTCACTAAGCTGCTTGGTAATTTCCCCCTTAGCCCTTTCCAGTCTTGTGGAGGTCAACGATTTTGTCTCTGGTTTCTTTTGACAGCTCTTTGGTCTTGCCCATGGTAGTAATTGGAGTCTGAGTGACTGTGGGGTGGATAGGTGTCTTTAAAGAGCTCAGACAGGTGCTACTAATTAAAATTACTAAGTGGAGTAGAGGTGGACCTCTTAAAGGCAGAGTAACAGGTCTTTGAGAGCCAGAATTCTTGCTGATTGCCAGGTGTTCAAATACTTATGTGCAGCAGTGCAAAACAAATAAACTCTTTACAAATCATACAATGTGATTTCCTGATTAAATTTTTTTTTTTTTAACATTCTGCCTCTCACAGTGGGAATGCACCTACTTTGTGAATTTCAGACTCCTCCATGATTTCTAAGTGGGAGAACTTGCAAAATCGCAAAGTGTTCAAATACTATGTTCCTCACTGTATGGCTCACAACCTCGGGCTTACTTAAGTGTGTGTGTGTGTGTGTGTGTGTGTGTGTGTGTGTGTGTGTGTCCTCCTAGCCTTAGCATGCTTAGTTACCGATTCTCTCATCACGATTTCAAGTCTCTTTCTTGACCTCTTCTTCTCTCTTTCCTTTCATCTCCTGATCCTCGCTGAAGTTCCGCTGTGTGGTCTCCTGAAGAATAATGACTTGGCCACATGCTTGCAGATTGTTGCTCTCCTGCCACGTGGTTGTTGTGTCTAAATATGTCCTGAAGGGTTATAGAACCTTATGAGATTGCTGTCAGAAGGTAGCTTGTCAGGCTGCTTGTGATCCTTGTTTGTTTAAAGCCTTGCATCTCACTGGCTGGAACTCTTGGCAACTATTGGAGAAACAAAGATTACAAAGAAATAAGCAGATTTAAATTTTAAATCACAGTGGTTTAGTGCATGCAACACTTCTGCAAAAAGTTTTATGATTGGCCCGGTCACATGGGACATAGGACATACTTGCAAAGACTATGGGCCATAAGTTGCCGTTTAGTCTCAAAGTGTACAATTTATGTCTGTATGCTTCCAATTTCCTTTATTTTGAAATGCAAGCTGATTTCCAACCATTCACAAAGAGGTTGAAACACATGCAACAATTCTGAGAATTTTGAGAGAAAGCCACTTTTTAAAATATTTTCAAAGTTCTAGCAGCCAAAAAGCCCATTTAACTGTTTCTGCAAAGCTACTGTAATCACGATCATGCTTTTAGATGGATTTAGACAAGGAATATCATTCTTCTTTTCACTTCTTTAAGCTAACAACCAGTGGGGACATCCACTAGATATAAACCTTCACGTCTTTTTTTTTAGACATTTGAACTCATGTTTTAGCTTTTTGGATGATTGAATGTAGATTGCTCTTTTCTGCCCAATGAAATTAATTCCCTTTAAAGGTGTGTATTACAGTACTGGAAAAAGAGCATTTTTAATTATTATTTCTGATTATAATCGGTCACTCTGAGTTTTTCATGCAGGGTGAACATAAAAACTGTTTTCTACACCTATCTCCTGCATTAGCTTCTGATAAAAACATGCTAATACTTGAAAATCCTCACATATCTATGTCACACTGTGAATTTTGTGCCCACCCACAGGAAGGCATTTTTAGAAAAACGTGTGCAGTGTGGAGGGAAGTGAGTGTGTCATAGAGAGTGATTTACCTACATAGCTGAACGTGTTCTGTTAGCCAATCAGAAGCAAGGTGTGTGCATCAGGACTGAAACGAATCATTGAATGATTCAAATGGTTCAATTAATCAAATTCCTTGATTCATTTTATTTACTGATTCTAAGCTTCAAATCGGGTGGTCTGGAGCTGTCACTGTGACTCCACTTCAACTCTGATATCTCAGTTTACAGGTGAGGTACGATGTTTAAGTGTGTTAATGCTGTTATTCATCTGGGACGTAACATAGACACTCGTTGGTCCAAAAGTCATGTTTATTTATATGAAATATGTTTAAAAACAGATTTTGAGTAATGGAGGAATTAATTAATCTAGCATACATCTGAAAATGTTTTGTGCTTCACTCCACTCCACTCGGTGTCGGTGTTTTGTTTCCAGCAGGAAATCTCTCTAAACACTGTCCTGGCTGAAAATTGCTATGTCTTCCCATCATGCAGCATGTTAACTGCTGGGATTTCAAAGAAGCTTGTTTGTCTGCAAACAGAGGCGAAGACGGGGACACAGAGTTTTGTCCCGAGGGACACCTTCATGTACAGCTGAATGTTTTTAGGAGATGTGCACCTCTTCTCTGTCCCAGTGAAATGCACAGGCAGGATTTTCTCATTTACATGCTGCAGGACTGTGATTCCACCAACACAAATGGGTTTTATGCATCAGTGATTTTGGGGGGGGGGGGGGTCTCAGTAACTGGACACACCTCCCTCAGCCTGTCCTCCTATTTCATTATCCCGTTTGGCCAGCACAGTGCTTGTCATTGTCCCTCTCACCAGGGGGTCGAGAGGAGCTGTGCGGCTTGCCAACGGCTCACGAGTGTGGCATTACATGCGTCACGATGCGCAGTGACCAGCTGCTGGAATGTTAAGTGGTGGTGACGGGTGGGTGGGGGCTCTGGGTGTAGATGTACAGTGAGTGACGAGTGTGACGGAGAAGAGATAAAGTCAGATTCCATATCGCCTCTTACACAGTTGCTCAGTTCCACTCAGCAAGAAGGTCGCAGGTTTGATTCCCAGCTGTGGCCCTTCACATGGAGTTGCGTGTGTGCCTATGTACTCCCTAAAATGAAACATGCCTGCCAGTTTAACTTGTCATTTGATTAGGATATTCATGAAACACTAAACATTGTATCATTTTTACATTGACCTCAAACATGCCTTATTTCATGCTTGATTAATAAAACAAAATAATCCATTGAAAAGGTTAAAATTAATGCATTTTGACTAAAAATGTTCACCTGGTGTGGTAAGACCGTAACCAGCCCTTGGCACGAGTGTCACCAGGTGTTGGTGTGATGTGTTGTTATCAGCTGTTTTTACCTGTGGGTAGGGATGAGTACCGAATTCGGTACTTTTTAAGGTACCGACCGAATTCTATAAAACCGACCGAACACCGATTCACGTCATTTCAAACGGTGCCTCGTTTCGGTACTGCCAAGACAGTTGCGCATGCGCAAGAGCGTTATGTCGCCGGTCCCTGCGAGCCCGTTGTAAACAGAGCAAGCATGGTAGAAAGAACGCACGCTAAAGCTTGGGTCCACTTCACTAAATGTGATGGGTAACTGGGTGATGAAACTAGCGACAGACAACGATCTAAGTGAGACATCCTCATCTTAATCTGCTCCAGTAGGTAAATAAAATGTTTAAGATAACGTTACCTTGATTTGTTAGCTTCCGTTTCGCTAATGGTGCGTTCGCTTTCTCCTCGGAACTCCGAATTTCCGACTAGAAGAACATGAACGCGCTCTAAAGTTTGGCTTTACTTTACTAAATGCGACGGGTGATTGGGTGAAGGTAAAACCAGTGACAACGATCTAAGTTTGAGGCATCATCGTTTTAATCTGCTCCAGCAGCTAAATAAACTGTTAAAGATAACGTTAGCTTGATATGTTAGCTTCCATTGCCACCATTGTTATCAGCTAATGGTGCGTTCGCTTTCTCCTCGGAAATTCTAACTTCCCAGTAGGAAAAATCAAATGAAAAAGGACGGCAAAAGGAATGAAGAAACACAGTAAATTTAGTTCACAGTAAAGATGTTTGCTTCAGTTTAATTATCAGCTTATAAAACTACAAGGACGATGTTAAAATACAAACTTGTATGTTATTTAACGTGATATTTATCAAATATGGTTATATATTGAGAAAAATATATATTTAATTATAAAAGAGAATTAAAATAATAAACACTCAAAAGTATCGAAAATTGGTACCGTTAAGTACCGGTATCGACTCGTAGGTACCGGGAATTAGTACCGGATCGATTCAAATGTCAAAGGTACCCATCCCTACCTGTGGGTGTGACCAACACCTCTCACCCGTCATGTCTGCCGTCTTGGCCACGCCCACCACATGTCTAGTGGAGAGAGTCGCAGCATATGAGAGCTGGTAGCCTCCGTCCTGGCAGATTTCCCATTGGGGTCGTTTCCTAATCTCAATGGCCTCTATGATCCAATGTTTCTATCAGTTTTTTTTCTAATGTCATGAATTTCCTATTGTCTTATTGCCTGATTATTTGATTTGCAACAATCCAAAACAGGTAATTTGATCTAGAATCCAGACGTTTTAGCCCATATGGCCCCAAATGTACTAAAAATGGCAATACATTTTGGAAACCCCGTTGCAATGCTCAAAATGATTAGCAGATTTAGTTTATTTATTTTGCAAAACAAGACATTGAGCTGCACACATAGTCTATAATGAGATCCCGCCTGAGGATAAACATCTGTAGCTTTAGTTTTAATCCCAGTTTTTGACATTTTGTTGGTTACTCTTGTATTTCTTTTTCAGACTTCACCGTGAGGTATCCTTTAGTTTGGATAGAACTGAAGAACATGCCAGTGTTTATTTTCAAAATCCATTTAATGATCAACAAGACCGAGGAGTTAAAGTCCTTTAGCCTGCTGCCGTTACCAAACTTAAAGCTAAATTTAGTTCACAATATTTTTATCATCTTTGTTTTTAACCCTCCAACCTCCTCCTCTAGTGTCAATTCATTTATTATCCACTCCTAAGAATGTCCTCTAGCTACTTCTGTCTTGTCCAGCGTTCCTGTATCAAGACTTCGGCTCTGATAATGCAGGCATTAGTGTGAAATGTCAAAGAGCTTAAATGGGCTGAGTTTTCTTGTTCAAACAGGATATTGTCTTCCCTATTGTTTAAACCAGAGCTAAACCAGCTCTGATCTGCACAAATCTAATTCACAGAGACATCGTATAACTTCTGGTACAGGAAAAAAAATCTGTTGAAATGAAGATGGAGAATGCATTCTCATTTGAATATCTGGAATTAAAATATGAATAATTTGCATTAGAGTTGGACAGACCTGAAAACTGATCCCTTCCTTTAATTGCCTCTCGTGAAAACGAATCTCTGAGGTTTTACCGCTGATCCTCTAACTGTTGTTGTTGGAATCCGGGGCAGCTCTTCGTGCCAGAGTGTGTTCATAGATGTGTCAGTTTTAGTCATTTCCCCTTCAGCCAGCGAAGAAGCTGGTGACAGGTGTAATCTTGGTTGTCAAAAGCTCGTGTGTGTCTGCGAACTTGTTGATGCAGGCTCGGTGCTTAAATTGTAGACACAATTTATTTAGCTTTATAAATAATTTAAAAGCTCATTATGGTAGAAAATCATTGAATCATCATGTCTTCATTCATAAAACCACAATTTGTCTTCATGCTGTGTGCGTCATGTTAGGGATGCACCGATGGATCGGCATTTGATCCCAATCGGCCGATAGCGCCCCTATCGGTTTTTATCAGAGTTTTTAAAATGGATCAAAGCAGACCGATCAGACCATTTTAGATTAGGTTACATTTCCTTTATTCCCAGATTATGTAGTTTGTAGCACTCATTATAATGTAGAAAATTTCTGGCCAATCCACGTGATCGGTATCGGTGATCGGTATCGGTGATCAGCATTCTTTGATATCGGTATCGGTGATCGGCAGCAAAAACCTGATCGGTGCATCCCTACGTCATGTTTGTGTCCTGCAGAATACATTCACCCTGTTGTATGTTTATTTATTCCTTCATTCATGTTTATAAACATGTGACTGAGTGAGCAATACTAATATGACTGCTAGTAATAAAAACATATGGGTTACCAGGCAAATCAATGTTTCTGCTCTTGCTGTTTGTGCACTTTTGACTTTTTCAAAGCATTTTTAAAGTACCATAAAAATATTTGTTCATAATAATATTACACAATTTTCATAAAATGTCATCCCTATTAAACAGGTTTGACTTCAAGTCTTAACTCCTGCATCCATAAGCCTATAACAGCTGCGAGCACTGATACAGATTATCAATAACCCATTTCCTGTAGTGAAGAGAGAAGGAGACGATGAACCACATTTATAGTCTTGTTTGTTCCTTCTGACAGGCTTTGTTTTGTATGGTGGCCACTGAAGATGGTTCATGTTACACACAGCCTGAATGAATGCACATCAGATCATGTATGGCTTAGAGGCTGAACAAAGCTCTACAGCGCTGCACATATGGACACCACTGAATTTTGAGATGTTTTAAAGCAGTTTGTCTAACTCAAATTAATTTGTATTTGTACTTTTTACAATCTGACCTGTAGCCCAAACTGCACATGTACAATTATTACCAGAACTGACTTCAATTCATTTAAACATTAAAATCAAGTAAGGATGCACCGATATGTAATTTTGGGCCGATACCGACATCTGATATTAATATTACTGTTACGGCTGATAGCCTATATATACATGCTGACATTTATGCTTCTGAAATCAGCAGATTTTATATAGACTGAAAACTATGCAAGCTACATTTTTGAATGTTTTGCTTTATATATAAAGTACAGGCCCATATTTACTTATCAAGCCAATACAGATATGTTACAAACTGATTAACTTCTGATGCCGATAGTGATGGTGATATCATGTATCCCTAAAATAACGTAGCTGTCATTTATAAACATTAACTGCATTTGTGCCCAGAATTGGTGTAGTACATTCCCACAAAAAATTACTTAACTTTCTATAATTTCAATTACAAAAAAAAAAGACCATCATGAATTTGTTGGGGGTCACTGTGATGGTTAAATGTGCAGCATTTTTATTATTCTCCATAGAAAAGCCGATATGTGATTAGTTAACTTTGTCTTGTTGTGTAGGACAAACTTAGGATGAACTGATATCCAATATGTTTGCCTAATAAAATAATTAGTTACGTGAAACAGAACCTGTTTTATGAAACATAAACATTATGAGGTCAACAGACACCCTTTAGATTTGGATCTTGCTCACAGGCACTTGTATGTGTCACAAGGTGTTTTGAACCCTGACTCGAAGCCTTGCTGCAGCGCTGTCAGCAATGGGATCAGCTTTCAACCTCCTGACATCTTTGACGGTTTCTGCCTCTTTACAAGCTGAAGTAAAAAATATACACGTGTGCATACGTCGACAAAAAAACATCTGAACAAACCGCACGTCTGAGCTATAATGCTGACCAATTAGGCCTCCATTAGAACGTGCACTCAGAGTGAAGGAATACCACACCCCGGGTCACACTTGGCTCCTATAGGCGGAGAGTCTTAGTGCTCTGTAAACATATCAAAGAGCAGACTAAAGACGTGCAGACTGAAGCTTTGTGTGTATCCTCCAGGATCCCTGAGGCTCTGTCTCTTTTACCAGAACCAGAAAGAGGCGAGGACAGAAGCAGCTCTGAGGTATACGGGGTTCTCCTCTTCCTTTTCATAACTTGTCATGGTGCTCCTTTTAACCGAGACATCCTCCCATTACATTTTGGATAAGGTGACTCGAGCTCATACCTTATGACAAAACTCCAGATTGTACAGAACTTCTTGGAGATGGAGACGCTGGTACCGGCCTTCCTGTACTCTCTATCCAGATCACACAGCCCCTACCTGTGGACCTTAGAGCATCTGACCTCTTCCCCTGAAGTGTTAGGGCCAAGTTTCACACAAAGATCGCTTCCACCTTTTATATGGCATACAAAAACACCCTCCCAAAATGTCTTGAGTTACTTAAAAACTGTTTTATCCTTCAGGAGCTTCTTTTTCAAAGCATATGAAGTTACCTAAAAGCACCTCTTGTTCTTCATTAAATGTCAGTAAATTATAGATTCATCACTTGTAGACTATTGTCGTAAACAACCAAACATGCACCTTCTGACCTTAAATTGTACAAATTAGGATAAGTATAGTAATAGGTTTGTGATGAAAGTACTAATCCTATCATATCCAGTGCTATACATGTCTCATTCCCTCTGGTGGAGGGTCTACAGGTTTCTTTACCATGCTCAGATAAGCTAGTTCCAAGACCAGCTAGCCAGAACAAAGTGAATTGTTGTTTTATTCATTTTACTGGCGGTTATTCATGCGCTCTATATTTTGTGGTTCTACCATCATAATTTTGTCAAAGCCTGCAGTGGAAAACACTTTAATTTCTGATTTTATTGAACTACTTATTCAAAGACATGATAGAGTTTATAGCAAATCTACAGAACAAGCTAGGTTTAGAACACAGGTATCTTCCCTGAGATGCTTCTGCTGGAACCGGAAATACTCATTGCCAGAGGCCAGTTACAGTTTTCTATGTCCAAACGTCTTTTGTTGCCTTCAAATGATGATTTTATTTTTGGGAGTTTGTCCTAAATTTGAAGTGGTAGCAGCCGGCTGTTTCTCCCACTCTGATATTATTGAGCGGAGAATCTCTCACACCAGAGGTGTTCTGTTGCTCATGTGCATAATGAATCGTGGACCCAGGGAAGTGTGACGATTTGCCAAGACAAACAACCGGATGGTCCAACGGTTGCTTTTGGTCCGAAACGCATTATTAGCAGAGGTTTTTAGACAAATTTGAGAGAGCCACTTTATTAATTGTCTTTTTTTTCTTTCTTTTTTTTTGTTTATCTCCACAATATATTTATACCTATACTAAGTTAGAATGTTTTTAAGAGGCATTAAAGCTAATTTGTTTTCCAAATTTGCAGTTGTAAGTTTAAGGTAAGAAATTAATTAGTTTTAATTTTTTTAAAACAAAAATTTAGAATATTTTTACCAGTTTATCATATTTTGCAGATGAAATTCATTCACTGCAGTACAATAATACAAAGTGCATCTTTAATTTGTTTCAAGTGATGTTTGAAAATAACATTCATGCTGCTTTCTACCTTTAGCAGCTGCTTATCAAATTACACCTCTACAGTGTGTGTGTGTGTGTGTGTGTGTGTGTGTGTGTGTGTGTGTGTGTGTGTGTGTGTGTGTGTGTGTGTGTGTGTGTGTGTGTGTGTGTGTGTGTGTGTGAGAGAGAGAGAGAGAGTGTTTCTGTTTATTGGGGAAACAAGAGCTTTTCAAATGAAGTTAATGGCTAGAATCTTCATTTTCCCATCAAACAATAACAAATGTGAACCAAAGCCAACCTTCATCAACTCTTATTGATCCTACTGCTCTGTTAGAGTTTGAAGGCATTGCAGAATGCCAACAACTCACTCAAGGCTTTCCTTTAATTTTCCTGGAACACTGCCATAAACAATCTTCCAATGTATAAATACATTTATGCTTACGATAAACTTA
Source organism: Nothobranchius furzeri (assembly GCF_043380555.1). Taxonomy (NCBI): domain Eukaryota; kingdom Metazoa; phylum Chordata; class Actinopteri; order Cyprinodontiformes; family Nothobranchiidae; genus Nothobranchius; species Nothobranchius furzeri. The sequence continues at coordinate 55,512,557 of NC_091741.1, read as the reverse complement.
GAGCAAAGTTGCCAAGTTGAAGTAGTCTACAGGAAGAAATGAGTGCAAATCTGTGGAATATTGAGTCTAGATCATAAAGTCTGAAGTTGTTTCCCAGTTAGTCATAAAGTGTAATTGATCATGTTTTGTCTTGGCTCTGAGTCTGTTTTCTGTCAGACTGTGAAGGACTCAGTGAGCCAGTGCACTTTAACTGTTTTTGACCTCTCGAGGTATGATCATTTAACATGAACTCCCCAGAATGTGGTACAGTTCTCACTTTGGAGGCACTAAAGAATGGCCTTTTCTCAGTTAACGGCTACTTACTAACATGTGCCCAAACTTCCATGCCACAATAATCAAAATGTCTTAGGGAATTCCTGTAAAACACAGGAAATCATAATTAATTTCATCAGCATATTGGCTTTTTAACTGTGTACATGATCAGTACTTGACTATTTCTAACATCTAACCTTAGCATAACTGGCAAATTGTTAAACCAATCAAAATCTTTTGCACATCACAGTAATCATTTACAGGCTAAAGTTTCATGAACAAGGAAATTCAGAATGTTTTTCAATGGTGAAACCAAGCTGGCACAGTTTTTATGTTTCAGTCTCACCCAACGCTTCAAAGAAACTACAAGTCTTAGATTTTTACCTTGAGGAATCCAAGTCGTTACGGCCAACAGCTTTCAACAGTGTTGGGAAAGTAAAAAACAAACTAGTTCAAAGTTCAATTCATACATTTTAAAATGAACTAGTTCGTTTTTTTAGTTCATCATTAAAACATTCACACACACACACACACACACACACACACACACACACACACACACACACACACACACACACACATATATATGGAAAAACTGAATGGTTTTCATAAAAAGGTGATTTATTAATCAACCAGAGGGAAGAGCTATGCTGAGATAGTAAACAAGGATGTACCTTAAATTGCAATATTCAGAGTGCAAAACATTTATTTATCTTCAAATTAAGGAACTTCTGACTTTTTGGGAAATTTCTTACTTGTTTGCCAGAAGAAAAATGTATAGAGCTTGAGTCATAAAGAGCAACAATCAGCCCAAATTACTTAGTAAAAAACAAATAAACAAACAAATAGTTAAAGGTTACTGGTGCAACTCTGTGACTGGTGTTTTCAGGTTTAGTTTTTCCCCGGTTCATTCCAGTTAATCCCATATTCGGAAATTTCATCTTCCGAAAAGAAATGATTAACTGCAACACCCCCAAAGTCGGAATGTTTTTTTAAATCCACTTTGAGGTTCAATATAGCAGCTCCCTTTAACAACAGTAGTTGTGGTGGAAATGTGTTTAGTTTACAAGATAAACTTTTAAGGGTGCATCTAAAATCAATGATATGGACAGTTGTATATTTTCTGAGGTAAAAGGAACACACAGCATAGGCATAGTAGAGTAGACGCCGCACCAACCGCTACTGGTGGCCGCATTTGCTTCTTCTGCTTTTTCTAAACTTTATGGTTAACAGGATGTTTTAGCTAGGCTTTAGCTCCATGGAGATCTGGAGCTCAAATGTCAAAAAAACGTGTTCATAAACTTGCTCGCACACGCCAGAACGAACACACTCACTTTAACGTTTGCCAGGGAAAATAAGAACAAGTTCAGTTCACGTTTTAAAAAAATGAACAAGTTCACAAACAATCGTTCAATGACTGCTTTCGGACCAGGCCTCCACAATGCAGCTCTGAAATTGAGTCAAACCCGGAAGTGAAATAAATTGCAGTTCCACCCTGATCCGCTGGGGGCTGGTGTCAGATCCTCATTGACTCCCATGTTAAAAATACCAATTTCACAGCAGAAATAAACATGTTTACAGCCTGGTACCAAAACATGTTTTTGGTTTAAATGATCTAGTTTACACTCGTGACAACTCTGAGGGGGGTGAATATTTTTCTCACTCTTCTGTTTAAGTGTATTAAAAGCCTAAAATTCTGTATAATTAAGGAGCATCAGACCCACGTGACCACAGAGCTAGCTCCGTGGAAAGGCTTCAGTAGAGCCTCGGCCTGGCTTGGAAACTGCTCCGGGATTTTGAGTCTCTGTGTTTGTGTATTCTTGCTTGGATATTTTTTGTGCAATTGTTGGACAAAATGACTTGATGTGGCATTAATTGCACTAATAGAGCGTCCAATGAGTCTCCACTTCATTTTGTTTCTGTAAGTAAAATTATATTTATGTATTTTAGTTCACTGCCGAGCTGAGCTTAGATTTTAACATGTACTGTTTAACCATGAAATTTAAAAGTAATAGGGTAAAACACAGTGCATTTAACATAATGCTGCACTTTAGAAAATGGGTTGATATTGTAATGTGAGGAAATATGGGTTTTCTGTGCAAAAGGTCATTTGACTCGGCTGGGTCAAAGAGCTGGGTCGCTGAGAACTTTCACCCACAGATTGAGACCTTTGCAGACATGAAGTCTGCAAGAGTCTGCTGGAAACCATAACATCTGCCACCTGCAGCTTCGTGCCAGAAGATGTTGTTCCCACAGAAGATGTTGTTCCCAGGAAAAGTAGTCATAACATAACAAGTCTTAAAACTTTCTTTTCTCTATTTTAATGTTAAAGAATAATCATTATCATTTTGCTCATTATAAATGTGTTTTAATCAAATGAATGATTCTTATGCTTTGGGTAATTATAATGGATTAATGAATCCATACTTAATTAAATAATGTTTGAGGATGTTTGTTAACCTTCACACACACTCAAGCACACACACACTCACACACACCCACACACAGATTCTCACAGTAAACTCCAAAACACATTTGCTGACGTACACGTTTTGCTTTGAGAAGAGAAAGGCTTTTGGTAAGTTTCAGTTCATGATTCAGTTCGTGCTTGACAGCGAAAGAGAGAGGACCTGAAGAAACCGAAGGGGGGACAGAGCCGGTCGGCTCGTTTCTTCCCCCCTCACGCTGTTCCTGTCAGCCAGACAGAATAGCTGAATCGCAACTTCTAACGCAGACTCATACCGAGTCTTTTGATTTCTGAGTGAACTAAACTTAACAAAACGCATCGACAAACGCTTTACCACCAACGTGTACCGAGGGTAACTCTGGACCGGTTCGTGGTGCATCTTTGTCTTCTTTGCCAGCCGAGGTGCCCTGGATGAAACATCATCCTAAGGTGACGTCCCGGGTCCAACAGGGAGTCCGATTTTCGGTGAGGCAGAACACGACAGATAGCGTTTTGATGCATCTTTTTCAATAAGACCTAAGTTTATCCAAACCATCACTTCACTCAGACACCTGTTTCTTCCTGAAGCAAAATCAGATGCACACACGCATTCATCTCACCTCATGTTCAATTCTCACTACACTTTGCACACACGCATCCATAATCACATCATATCACTCTCAACCTTCAGCACCTCCAACAGAAGGTCTATTTGAGCAAGTTTACAATATCAACTGTTAAAGATGGTCCCACAAAGTTGCCAATGTTGATTGTTATTTCCTGTTTGTCAATTTCAAAATCATTAGTTTAATTTGAAGAATTAAAACTTTTAATTGTCAAACTTGTTTCTTCATTGAACTGAAACACAGACCCACGGATATTATCGACAGTTTATCGATGAAAACAACCTTTGAGTCTTCTTAAAACTATACAATTTGGTTATTAATTTAATAAAATTAATATCACAAATTAACATGTAGAATGGTTCCTCTTTCATAAAAGAGCATAAACTATAACGCTACAATATATAACATGTTGGTGGAGCTGGGTTCCGACTATCGGCTTATGGAGCTCTCGGGGGACCAATGTTTTCCACCCTTATCCCCTCCCCGCAGCCCTGTCCATCTCTGTCTGATCGCTGCTTCTGTTAGCTGCGCCGGCTGACGGCTGGTTCTCCCAGCAGCTCGGCGCATCTGTCTAATCGCGGGTTCTGTTAGCTGCGCGGGCCAACTACCCTTGACTGTGTCCCGGAGATCGGGGCGGGGCTAAATGTGGGCGGGATCAAACGTTTATAGGTGGGTGGAGACCGCTATGCTGTAGCCGGGACAGAGGGAAGTAGCTGCCAAAATGGAGGTAAGCTAGGTTTTTTCTTTCTCTGTTTTAACAATATCGAGGACTAATGTTGTGGTGAATGTTAGTATTAATAAAGGCTATTTTCAGACATTTATTTCAATTTTGTGTCTTTACTGTTTGCACTGTTGCTTTTATACAATAGAAATACTGCAAGAAATAAATTAGGGTCATAAAATTAACAATAAAAAAACCTTCTTAAAATTAAACTAAAATATAGGCAACAAAAATTATTGTTAAGGTTCTAATGTCAAACCAGATAGATCCGGTTATATTTTTAACCATTTGTTTAAAAATACAACTGATCTTCTACCAAGTGCCCCCCAGTGTTTTGTCAAAATATGTTGGTAAAGATATATAGATAAATAAATGAAAACTAGTTCAATTATTTTATTTTATTTTATTGTATTTATTTTTTGCTGATAGTGCCGTGAAATAGGTATTAATTTTCTATATGGCTTTAGAAAGATCTTAAACAGACTTAAATTTAAGTTGAAGAAACCTGTAGGAACACTTATAGCTTTGGGGAGATATGTTGTGTGGCCATGATTACTTTTTGGTGGAAAATATTTTTTACAGGGGGAAATAAGTTAGTGTTTTAAGCTTTTTATGTTCGTATCTGGATTCTACACCTGATGGGCTTTATTATTATGATTTGAGTGCTAATCTGATATGTGTAATTATATAAACCTTGACTTAAAGCTCCTTTATCAAGTTTTAGAACAATATTAATATCTGGCACAATCTACTGTTGAGGGAGAAATACTATACATTACATAGGGAAAATGTTAGTTTTGTTTTTTAATCATTGTTACATGCTAAATATAGAATAAGGAAAGAATGGTGTAAAGCCATTTTTCCTAACTTGCAACTAATTAGTAAATGATGTGACTTAAGCAGACTTTAAAAGGTGCCATTCATAACATAATAATTTGAAGAGTGTTTTTCAACCCTGGTCCTCAAGACACACTGCCCTGCATGTTTTTGGAGTTTCTGTGATATAGCAGATCGTGTTGAGATGATTGTAGTGAAGCAAAAGCTTGTTCATCAGCCATCAATTGAAATCAGCTGTGCTGAAGCAGGGAAAATTAATTACAGATTAATTACAGATCATACATAATTAATGTAAAATATGTTTTTAATCTCATGGCAGCAGTAATTTGGATATTGTCTATTTTTGATTAGGATAATTCTCTGCTTGAGGACACCTTTGAGGCAGCAAGGTGGTGTACCACAAGGTCCTTCAAAGGAAACGTTTCCCTTCCCCAGGTCATCACCATGGACAGGGAAGCTTGCCGGAGGGCAGTGGAGAGGTTATGCGAAGCTGTTTACAAGAAGGGACACAGCAGACTGCACTTCTTGAGGATGCTTAGGTCCTTCAATGTCTGTAGCAAGATGCTGCAGATCTTCTACAAGTATGTTGTTGAAAGTGTAATCTCTTCAGCCATCGTCTGTTTGGGTAGTAGCATCAGAAGCAGGGACCTGAAAAGGCTCAACAGCCTAATAAAAAAGGCTGGTTCTGTTCTGGGGGTGACTGTGGAACCACTGGAGGAGATAATGCAAAGAAGGATTCTCCAGAGAATCAAGAAAATTATGGACAACCCTGAGCATTCTCTTCACAAGACTGTCCGACTACGGAAGAGTGTCTTCAGTCAGAGGCTTCTTCAGTTTCGCTGCAACACTGACCGCTACTGGACATCCTTCCTGCCAACAGCCATTGTAATATACAATAACTCTTTGTTGACTTGATTATTATTATTATTCTGAGCTGCTACAGCAATCAATTTCCCTCTGGGATTAATAAAGTATTTTTGAATTGAATTCAATTGAATGCTTCTGTGATGGCCTGGATGAAGAGGAGATGAATGATTGCAGGGAACCGTTCGTGTTCATGTTTAGTTTTCAATCAGTCTATGAGGAGTTCTGCAAAGAAATTGTGGACAAAAGGAAGATGAAGGTGTATTCTGGCTTTGAAATGCCATAGTACAGTGGTGTCAAACTCTGTTTTTGCATTCTGTGTCCTCCTTACATTGTTTTTTGAAGGTTCTCTTTTTTTGTGTGTGTGTGCTTTTTGGTTCATTTGTTTGTACTTTTTTTTATTTCTGTGTTGGCTGTTGTTTGCTCTATTAAATGTACCTTTTTGAAGAATTTAGTCTGCATTCTTGTGTGTCACACACAATGTCTCACCACCCCGCCTCAAACCCTGGCGTGTTTTAAGAAGTATCAGCACAATTTAAGTCTCTGGTCCTCTTAATGTAGCTGACATAACTGAGTGTACAACAAATTTACCCGTGTCTGTCTATACTGTTTTACACTCACTTGGGAAATGACTATTAAAATAAAGGCTGCATTGATAAAATCAACTATTAAAATGGTTTTGACAGGTTCAAAGAATAGTCTATCAAATGCTTGAACCTTTTATATAGGTACCAAAAGTATAGCTAAAAGACACAAATACCTTTGTGCTGTAAATACACATACCATACACAAAAGTAGGAAAAAGAATAAAAATATCAGAACAGATTTGATCAAAAATGGCGCCTGTTTCATTTAACTTCATTATCTGCCCTTTCTTTAAAATTATCATGACATCCAGCAAACAAGTAATTTGATTACCAATGTTTACATGGGTTTTGTGGATTTTTAGGGCTTTTTAACCCTTAACTCAGGGGCTACTCGCGGTTTCCCAGTTCCATTGAAGAGGAGCAGGAGTCACCCACCTATAAACATTTGATCCTGCCCACATTTAGCCCCGCCCCGATCTCCGGGAGGCAGCCTGGGGCTACTCGCGCGGGCTGATGGCTGGTTCTTATGGCAAGCCAGAACCGCCAAAATACGCCACTTCTCCTTGCAGCTCGGCGCATCTGTCTGATTGCGGCTTCTGTCTGCTGCGCGGGCTGACTGCTTGTGGAGCTCTGGGATGGAAACCTTTCCACCCGGTTCTCCCCAGCGGCAGCTCTACGCATCTCAGATCGCAGCGGCGCTTGTCTGCTGTGCGGCTGCCGTCTTGTGGAGGTTTCCGAGACCTCCACAGAGGTCTTGGAGACCTCTGTGTTCCACCCGGTTTTACCCAGCAGTCAGCCCGGCGTATCTCTGACTCAGAAGCTCTGGTGTTGTACACAGTTAACTCCGGTTGTAGCTAGGTTGCTACCTCCGTTAGTTTAGCTCCCACCTCCGCATTAGCTTTGGGTTAGCTTCAGGTTAGCTTGTAGCTAGTTCGACCGGGTGTCATCAGTCGATCCCAGCCTTACAGCCCCACCCTCAGCTCCTCCTCTCTTCCCTTTTATGGTATTATCTGGGCTTGGCGGAACCTGTGACACGGTCAAAATGATGGTGGTAGCCACCTCCCTATTTAGCAGAAAGACTTGTTATTGGAGCCTATGGAAACCCATTGTCCATATATTTATGTCGATGGTTCGGACACAACACTGGTTTTCAGTTACTCTAACATGCAGCACTGAGCTGTGTCTAAAATTAAAAATAACAGTCCATGTTTATAAAAATTATTTAGAAGTGCTACTTTAAAAGAAAATTGTTATCAGATCAAACCGGTAGTAGTTCTACTTTTACCAGACATAAACTACTGGAATCTGTCTGTTGCTAAAAATAGTGTGTTGAGAAATCGCTGGTTGGTTGTAGGTGTGCGTGTCTCAAAACAGTGGTTGATTTTCCAGTGTTGTGTTCTGAACCAAGAAGCTTTTTTTGTAGGTGTGACATGATTGTCTCAACATCTTTGGGTTAATTCTGGTTATAAAGAGAAAGAAAACAGAACAAGAACCAAATAATGCAATCAAAGGAAACACAGAACGAATACACAAAGGAAGAACAATAATTTGAGTTTTAGTTGTTGTCTTTCTTAAATCGACTGACTTGTTTTAGACTTGCATACAATGAAGTGAAGTCCATCAAATCTCTTAAAGAAATTTTCTTCCCTCTGATCTTTTGTATTTATTTGTGAACCGCTAAATTTGTGACCTGATCTCTTGGTCCTGTTGATTTGAGATCAGCAGTGTTTTGCTTCATAGATTTGCTCTGTTCTTATAAAATGCTTGGCCGGTCTTCAGGGGGAGTTTGATTCCCCTGCTGTACATTTGATACGTGTGTTGTGAACTACAGTGATGTAAAGCTGACATGTCAGGAGGTCCAGACAGAAGACCCTTTAAGCTCAATCATGTGAAAGATGTAAGGAATGCGTCGTTTCAGCTCCAGAGTTCAAGGCATAGACTTTTCCGCACTGAGGATCCATGGCTGACAGCTGCTTCTCATAGCTGGGATACTCACTGATGCCCTCAAACGCATCCACCGCAAAGGCTACATACTCATATAGACGTGAAGGGTAGAACATCAATGTTCCTGATGGGTGGGTCAAGTTTAGGAACAAATTTTGGGTATGATCAGTATGTATTTCACATATGGAGAAAGTCTGCTGGTGGGCTTGGGTAGGGTTGTGGTTAGCAAATTGTTACTGGGCTTTTTAAACTCTAATCATTTTCGCTCTTGAGTGAATGGTCCCAGTCTCTTTTCTTGCATGATTTTTAATGCATGATGCTGGTGATTTGAAATGATGTTGTCCCCTTTAGAGTCTATAGATGATAAAGGTTAGTGTTTGGGGTCAAGTGACTAATGTGTAACCCTCACAATCAGATATTTGCTAATAAATCTGCACATTCAGCCATATGAAGACCAAAACAAAAGACTGTACGGTCTAGAAAACCAACTAAAGATGTTTCAGATTAGGTTTAAAGTTTAACTTTAGCTAAATGAATACCCTGCCCCCATCCCAACCCTCTATAAATGCATTCTGCATGAGATATAAGCTGAAGGGAAAAAAAAAGAAATGAGTCATGGCCTGTTACTAAGACAGTATCCATAAAATGAGAGAGGAGATCTGTGGTTAACTATTGTGGTTTTGCTCCAGGGGGTTGCACCTGAGATGATCGTGATTTACCACACAACTTCACAAATGCTCATAGACACATGCACCTTGTATACCAAGTCAGTTAAAGGGATCCAGAAGGCTGCAGGGCTGGTAAAGTGGAAATGGCATATAATTAACAAAGCGATGACAGCAGTTGTGGGCAGATAGTACACAATGGCATACCTTTAAGTTTATGTATTCATAGATGTTCATTGTTGCAGTACATTGGCTTTTCACATTTGTCTTCCATCAGCGGCACTCTTTCTGAGGAAAAAAATGTACTCAAGGAAATAAAACTTTGCTGAAAGTAAACAAAAGAATGATCACTAAAGTACAGCATTTGTCCACTGGTCTTCCCAGAGAAACCACAGCCCAATAGTTCGAAGCTCTTGGAATCAAAAAATAACAATGGGTCTGCTTTCTGAGAACATTACACAAATCAAATCAAAATATTTAGAAAACAATATATGTTTGGGAGACCCTGAAATCAAGGTGTTACAACCTAGATGTGATAGACACATGAATTTGGTTTATATCAGTCCAATGGGACAAGGTGCTTTTTATTTTAACAGCATTAGGCAGTTGCAAATGTGCAATTCAGGAGACTTGTTTCCTCTGAAGGACAAGTGTTGGTTAAAGACTCCTTCTGGATTATTATTGGAGGTCATTTTACTGAAATGTAGAGAATTAGGATAATGTTGAGATTAGTTTATACGTTCCTGGTTTCTCATTAAAACAATGATTTTTCTCCATAAGGGATCTAGACCCTCAAACCCCATAGGCTAACCAGTAATTAAAGTAAATGCATATTTTGAGCTGGATGTATAGACAGGTGTAGCTGTGTGCCATAAAAATAATAAAAATGTGTACCCTGCTTCCTGACAATGTTGCCTAAATAGAACATACCTTTTATGTCCATCATCTTTTCTGGAAACCTGAAGGCCTCCCACTTTGATTAAACTACATCTAAATAATTTGCACTCAGCTGAGATTACTAGTTAACACACGCTGACACACACATTGGTGTTTCATGCAGGCATATTTTGGATGTATTTTGTAGACTATTTAATCGATTCTTCATTCCTGCTGGGACCACAGGAATGATTTCCCCGGGAAGCCCATCCAAGAGCTTCATAATTAGGCAGAGAGCTGCTCATACCAGAATGAACATGTACAATCATGTCCATGAACTTATTTCCATACATTCATAAGATTGCGCAATTTCATGCAGGAGACCAACATTCTTATCCTCCTTTTTGTATCAAGAATGTTCCTTTTATCCACTTATGTAGGTGCAGAACTAACTCATCTCTTGGTCGTTCCACATTTTACATCGATCACCATCCACAATCCATTCATTTTCCACTCCTTTAGAAAACAACCTAAGCATGTCACAGCACAGCTCAAGCCCCTTAGAACTGTCATTTGGCTCAAGATTGCTGACATCCTGTGTTGACTGAGAAGGGGCTCCTGGAACCATAATTCATAAAACCATTGAAATTAGTCTCTTTAGGGGTAGATGAAATTGCCGTTTGATGTTGGGGCGTGACACAACAATATTTACTGCCTTAATATTAACCTCTTCAACTAGAAAAGACAGGGCCGGAGGATGAAGGAGGAGAGAAAATAGTTTAACGTAACATGAACCGTTTTTTGTCCTGCTCTTGGTGAGTTACATGCAATCTGTTGTTTGGACGATCCTGGACCATTTTGTCAAGGATTTGATTAGTAGCCTGTTAACAGTGTGATTGATTTAGGAAAGGATGAAAAAAGGGGAAGATAGGTTTTTTTTTATAAGGTTGAATGTTAATGCAGGACCTGTAACTGTACGCAACTAATTATAAAGGATCTTTGCTGTGAAGTTGCTATACTGTTTTGAATCATTTGTCACATTCTTAATTTAGTAATAAAAAAACCTTTGAAAGTTGGAGAGCATTGCTCTTGTGTTGCTGGAACCAGTTTGCAAAACAAATGTTCTCTCAAAGTAGTTGATTCATGCCTCTGGACATTTTTTGAACACTTTTCAGTTTATGTCCTGTGAGTCAAAACGTGGAGACAGCTTTGGAAGTGATGACCAAATAGTGAATACACTGAGAAAAGAGTTGACCCAGCCTGTTTAGAAATAAATTGCTAATTGCCTACATGATTTACTCCAAGAGATTTGTTAAAATGTGTATAATGAATGCATTTGGAAAGGTTAGTTTTATGTAAAGATTACGGTACACGCCTATGGTTCCTTCATCATCAACATACATTTTCATTGAACAGAAAGAGACGACCATATATAACCATGGAAACTCATTATATGACTTTGATTCTTCCCACTTAAAGGAATGTCTCTGAAAATTTGGACATTGTGCAAAAATTGTATGGAAAAATAACTCAATACAGACTTAAATATATATTTAAATTTTACCAAGAAACCTGTTAGTTGACATAATCTGATATGTTGTCCTGCCTGCTTTTCTTTTCTTTCCTGAGGCTGACTCATTATCAGGTACCATTCTTGTCGTCTGTGTCACCCAGCACAATACGGTGACATTTACCTGACCCTGCGAAGGGGAAAGAAGTAAACATAAGAGAATGAGAAGAAACGTACACGGTGACATGAGAAAACCTCTACTTCTATGAAGATCTCAAGTTTAAATCTTTTAAGTGAGATGCAGGATAGTGAAAATGGTGATGTGGGTAATAGAAAAGGAAAAGTGAGACAATAGAGTAAAGAAGAAGGGAGTTTGGCTTGGAGCCAGTGTTTCTTTGGCTGTCCTCACATTCCCTACTTTTCTTACTTCAAAGAAACTCCAAGTGAGGACAAGGAATTCCTCTCCGATCAACCGTATGGCTTTGTTACGCTGCTGTTATAGCTCTGCTAGATTTCCACTTCAGCAACCCCCATCATGACCACATTTGGGTAATGCTTCCTCAGACAATAGGGATGTTAAGGCTTCTGTTGAAAAGCTTTTAGTGGTCCTGTTGTTTACTGTATCTCCACTTCCTTTCTGCCCTTGAAGGAAGACATCTCCATTGTCTTTTTCACTTTTGTTGTTAGTTTCCTCACCGTTACTTTCCTCTTATGTGCACTTTAGTGCATTAGGATCCCCAGATTACCATAATGAAGATCTTGATCCTGGAGGGTGGCTTGCCAACTCCGGCTCGGGGGAGAGGTCCTACCTCAAGTGGAGGAGTTTAAGTATCTTGGGGTCTTGTTCACGAGTGAGGGTAGGAGGGATCAGGAGATCGACAGGCGGATTGGTTCAGCATCTGCAGTCATGCGGACGCTGAACCGATCTGTCGTGGTGAAGAGGGAGCTGAGCCAGAAAGCCAGGCTCTCGATTTACCGGTCGGTCTACATCCCAATCCTCACCTATGGTCATGAGCTTTGGGTAATGACCGAAAAAACAAGATTGCGAATACAAGCGGCCGAAATGAGTTTCCTCCGTAGGGTGGCCGGGCTCAGCCTTAGAGATAGGATGAGGAGCTCGGACATTCGGGAGGGACTCGGAGTAGAACCGCTGCTCCTCCGGATCGAAAGGAGCCAGTTGAGGTGGTTTGGGCATCTGGTCAGGATGCCTCCTGGACGTCTCCCCGGGGAGGTGTTTCGGGCATGTCCTGCCGGCAGGAGGCCCCCGGGTCGACCCAGGACACGTTGGAGAGGTTACATCTCCAATCTGGTCCGGGAATGCCTTGGGGTCCTGCCGGAGGAGCTGGTGGAGAAGGCCGGGGAGAGGACGGTCTGGAGCTCCCTAGTTGGGGTGCTGCCCCCGCGACCCGGGCCCGGATAAGCGGAGGAAGACGACGACGACAAAGATCCTGACCAGAAGAGCCACTCAGATTATTCCATAACTCTTATGTCGTCGTGAAACCCAACACAGATTTTCTCAAATATCTTTTGAAATCATTTTGGTCTGCCAAAATTAGGACAGGTGTAAAGTATGTGGAAGTATTTTCAGTGTTGGGGCAAGGGAAAGATTCAGACATCAAGAAGTCTGACTGCCAATAATTTATTTGGGCCAAGCCAGCCCACCTGGGGAAAAATAAAGACCCCTTCTTCTGTGTCTTTTCTCGGTGACTACAGATTAAATGCTTGGGTGAATCAATGAGTTTGGCTCTTTCACTGTGTGCTGGGCTGACACACTGGGAAGATTCTTGAATGACTCACTGACTGAGGAAATGTTTGGCTGGGTAACCAGCTGGCAAACAGTAACTGAACAGCTGATACCTTACGTCAATCTCTTGTCTGTCCTTAAAGAGCAAGTCACCCCCAAATAAACTTTTTTTTGCTGATAAACTAAATAAACGAGTGTCTAATCGTGCTGCAGACACGTGTTGTCAATAATTTGGCACTTCAGTGCATCTTAGTTAAAATGTAAATATTCTGCCTGATGGGCTCGACACAAGGGAGGCGACAAACGACCGCGATCAGCGAAATTTGTCGCTGTCGCTTTTATTACCTGTCACACGGGAGGCGACCAGCGGCAAAGCCGTCTACGCGTTCTGTTCCATGGCGAAATTGAAACTTCCATTGTTTTGTTTGGCTGTGTCAGGTTGGAGGTAATTAAGGTTATTTAAGCGGTTCAGAGTTGAAAAAGTGGTAGATATGATGTTTCACAAGGTGCTGCTAGAGTTATGTGAAATTTTACTTCTGATTTTACTATATAAAACATAATAATAATCATCTTCTCCTTCATGTTTGCTCGGAGATGTGCGGAGCATTATGTCTGCTCATTGGTCAGTATGAAACCTCTGTTGATTGGTCCTCGTCCGAGCGACAGCAATGAAAAGTTGAAAATGTTTCAACTTTCTGGGATCGCGTCGCTGGGTCGTCCGTGCACGACATGTGCACGAGTGCAAAATTTCACACGCACGTTTTTCGCGTTTCGCTTGGTAGGAGAGAGACCCGCGATTATCGCTTTGTCGCGCATGTCTCATTGAAAATGAATGGAGGAGAGGCGATGTCGCCTCCCGTGTGTCGAGCCCATAAAACTGGCAGTGTTGTGCCGTTGTCAGGTAAAAACTCTGCACTGTATTTTAATTTAAATCTGCCACCGCTATTGGCTAAGAGGTATGCTATGATGTAAACTGGTGCATTATGATGTCACAATGCTGTCGTGAGCCTGTGTGTGTGTATTTGTTAGCAGCTCCGCCGTCTCGGTCTGCCAGGAACAGCATTTGTTGCATTTTTCAAACATGAAGTGGGAGTGGAGTTAGACTGGTAGGAGTTTATTTCAATCAGCCAAACAGATGGGACCGTATTGTCCCGTGGAAGGAATTAAGTTCTGATGATGCTTGGATACTTTTTAGCATGATAAATGCACTTTTTCTGCTTTGTCTATTTAATTTTGAGAGGTACTTAAAAATCTTAAAGCGTTGGCAGTAGCATACATGCATGGAAAATGGTAGATTACTCATCTTTTACAGAAACATTTGAATATATTGCAAATAGTAAAAAATGTAATCATAAATACCTCAATGACATCATTCTTAACTTCATAAATACCTCAATGACATCATTCTTAACTTTAAGGACCAATCTGCCAGGGTTGATTGAAGTGAAGCACAGCATTTATCAATGAAAATTCAGTGTTGGTTGTCTTCAGATATTTCTTAGCTTTCACTCTTCTTGTGAAGACCCTTAAAGAAGAGGCTAATTCACAAACAATTTATAGTGTTATTTTAGACTTCCTGAAGTTGACAGCCAGTCTTAAAGTTAGCCTCCAGGTCTAAATACTCAAAAGGAGCTCAGAAACTGAGGCAAGTGAAGGAACCTAGCCGTGGCTAATCAGGAATGAAAACTAACAGATATAGCTGCCAGCTTCTCTAAAGCTCTGTTTATTCTTCTGTGTCTGATTTGGTTGTTGGCAACTTTGTAGATTGACAGTGGATATTGTTCCTTTAATGCTTGGGACAAGTAGATCTGCCTCTTCTTGAAGGGTAGTTAACCAGAAAAAGGAACAATGTGTCTGCTTTCCATCAGAATGTTTAAACTAACACTGTTTGAATCAAAAGTTTGGTGTAACTGCAAATGTTACACCAGTGTTACTGTAGATGAGCACTAATTATACCACTGTACTTTGTAAATGGATGACCTGTAAAATGTTTGTTAATTTAATGGAAAAATGCATAAAGCTGCTAAGTCAGGCTATTATTCTTTCTATCATAATAGTCAGACGTGTTTTTCTTCTATTGATTACTCGCAGGGTGGCACCGTATGCTTGTGTTTATGAAACAGGAACAGTATAAATGATACGTAGAACAACTCGAACATCAGTGAATCATCTTGTACATTTGGCTCATTTTATTGCATTTTTGAAAAGCCGTGGTTGTTTATTTGTATCTCTAAAATGTTTGCTTAAATTTGGACCAGATGTCAGTTGAAGTTATTGCTTTTTGGATAGTGCTTTAAGATGACTTTGTTGTTAACTGATCTTATGTAAATACATCTAATTACATTGAATTGAAATATCTGATAATTACGATTCATTTTTTTAGATTGTTACCATTTTATCAATCATATAATCACCAAATAAAAGAAAAGATGTGAAATCCTAAAAACATGTTCAATAATTATTATGCTGATTATATTATATTATATTATATTATATTATATTATATTATATTATATTATATTATATTATATTATATGCCAGCCAAAGACATTTGGAAAACAAAACGTTCTTTGCATTTGGAAAATATACCAATAAAACTTCTTTACCAATAGCTTTGGTTTAATGACAGAAATGTTATAAGGTCACACAAAAACTTTTTCGTTGGACAAGGCAAGATGGTGGTAGACTTGTTGATGAGATCATCTATTTAGTCATTAGAAGGGGCGGAGCTTGGCTGGAGGCCACTTAAATGCCAGCAGGGGTGGTGGTTGGACAGGGGCCCACTGCAGGCATTTAGCAGATGTCTACGGGAGCTTCTGGATGGGGGGTGTTTGATGAAGCTTTGTATATGCAGCCACGCTGAAACATATGCACCCATGCACACTTGAACAGTCACACAGATGCAAACTCAAATCCCTGCAAGATTTGCCCTATTTAAATTGGCACAAGTCTCCTGGTTTCCCTTGACGACCCCCTTGCCCAGCCCAGCCAACCCCCACCCTTCCTCTTTGCTTTTTATTTGTACCTTTTGCTTTGTTGAAAGGAGCCAATCGAGCGTCGGATGGTAACTAGGCACCCTATTTATCAGTAACCAGCACCAACAATAACTGTAACCCGACACCTCCTTTGAGAGAAAAAGACGAAGGAAAGTAGGGTTGGTGTGGAGAAAACTGAAAACGAGGGTGAACAACAAGTGAGGAATTTCCAGAGAAAACTCGTTTCCACATTCAGTTGATGTGTAAAAACACCCTTTTTATTTCTTTTTAAGGCCTTTGGTTTAAAATACACAAAATACACCTGTTGCTTTATTTGGATGTTTGAATCAAACAAAACTCGAAATACCCGATGAAAAAAGCTGAAAATCAGCAGACATGAGAGAAACGTCTCTGACTAACAACAGAGACAGGGCGAAAGATCCAGTGTCTGTAGGTGTAATAGATACATGGTTCGTTGTCGGCCTTTCATGGTTGGTAGCTCTTGAGAGAGATGCAGGCTGACCTGTGAGAGGGCTTTTGATCAATGTGCACCCCCCAATCAAGCTAGCTTATCAAACAGGATCAGGATTGATAGTGAGGGAAAGTGAAAGCACTGTGCACATGTGTGAACACAGGTTATGACTGAATCTAGAATTTGTGTGCAATGTCCATGTAAATCTGTTTGCATGGGCCGATTGAAATGTGCGCATGTTGTAGCGATGTTCAGAGCATAACTGCGTGGTGGGCTGCCCCACTTGGAGTGTGTGTGTGTGTGTGTGTGTGTGTGTGTGTGTGTGTGTGTGTGTGTGTGTGTGTGTGTGTGTGTGTGTGTGTGTGTGTGTGTGCATTCCTGGTTAACGTTGAGTCTCTTTTGACTCCACCCCTGTTATTTGTTGAGCAGGAATGATCTAATGCAGCGAAAACTAATCAGCCGTCACACACGGGCTGAAAGGGCTTCTCATCTAGATAGATGAGTTCCTATGCTAATCGATTTGTGAATGGTTGAGTGTAAAAGTAGCAGGAAACTGCTGTTTTTCTCTAACTTAGTAGGTAACACCTCTAGGGCTGAGTAGTTTTTCAAATATGTGGTTCAGTTTTTATTAAAAATCAGAAAACAACAAATCAAAAATAAGTTTTTTTTTTCCACATTTCCTTTAGCCAGCGTGCTTTATTTTAGCTCTGTCTTTTCTCATCTAACTGGGAATTAAATGTTTGCTTTACCTAAACAACATAGTAGGAACATTAAAAAAGATGTTTCAGGCAGGTTTGTGCTCCTTGTTTCTTTCAGTACAACTCATTATTTTCACACAGGGGCTATTTGAGGCCTAATTTGCACTCGAGAAGTGAGTTATACAGGTGTGAAGTTACCAGGACAAACCACTGGCTGCAGCTTTTCTTTTATCCTAGTTCACATTAAACTTTGTTCAGAGTTAGTCGGGCATTTAGTTAAATAGAATTATTTGTTTGCTTTTTCATTTGTGTTGGTGGGCTGTTGCTCAACATCGTTCAAAACCCCTTCAGAGATGCTCTAGATGTCATTATGTGCTTTTTGTTTTATTAGCTCAAAACACAAGAAAATAACTACTTGGAGGACAAATTTGTACTTGCATGAACTTTGGCCAAAGCAAACGTAGCGTACCTCTTCTCATCTTCCAGCTCTGACAAGCCATAATGATGCTCATTATAGTTTTTGCTTGATGTCAGAAACTGGGGGTAATTTACAGTACGAGTTTTGACTTGTGCAGGAAAAGTGGCGGAAGGCCAAGCTTCTTGGTCAGTCTGATTTGTACGTGTTTGCTATCAGTCAAATTAAATCAGATTTTAATACTTAAAAATTCAGATTCACCCAATGACTTGTACAAAAACAAAAACCTTAGCCGCTCCTACAGTTCAACATTTTTCTCTTGTTGCTTTTATTTATGTCTGAGTGTGGTAAAATTCACAATGTCCGTTTTTATTATCTTTGAGCCAGATGACACCTGGAACCTGTGAACCATGAACTGTTAATAACAGGACTTCAGAGGTTATAGTTTTATTACTCGGTTCAGGATGATGGCAGACATGGGGACTGAGGAGCTTAACGTTAAGATTTCAGAGTTATTTTAAAGACATTGAAGGTAGAGCTCCATGAAGATATGTAAATCTGTCTTTTATTGGCTACTTATTCTGCACTCTCAGGCTTGTGCTTCTGAAATGTTATAATTGAGTTTTTGCGAGCCAGGCAAAGCAAGTATCACATGACAGTTGCCCAAGTTTAGAGTGTAGCAAATATATCTTATTGGTTGACTCAGTTTCATTAGTTTTCCCACAAGTTTCTCTTTCTGTTTTTTACTTCCTGCTCTCCTGTTCTTCTTGCTTCTGTCTCAAGGGTTTCTTCTCAAACCTGTTGAACAACAGAATGAGGTGTTAGGGATATCGTCAGAAACCATGTCCCAACAGCACTCCTGATGATATTCCTTCCTCCACATCTCTGATCAAGGTGTCCCAGTAATGAGCTTGTCTTTGTTAGAGTTCAGCAGTTTATGATCTAACAACGGCACCAGCAGGAGTCAGCCTTCAGGAAATATTCTAAGCCACATTTTACATTGTCTGGCCTTCTCATCCGGACTCGTTTAGTGTTGTCTGGTCAGAAACAGTGCTTCTATTCTTCTCACCACTCTCTCCCAGGGATCCTAAATGGGACATAGATATTCAAGCTGGGTTGGTGCCTGGCACTCGATGCCCTGATTGCTCAGCTTAAGTGCAGCTACTACAGGCACTTGTTGGTTTGTGAAAGTTTAGTTTGAAGCTAAGGTTAGAAGAGAAGTTGATACAGCGACACAGGCTTCTGAACTGCTCTATGTGCCAAAGAACAGAAAGGGCTTTCTAGCTTTATATATTAAGGATGTCAAGATTGACCAGTTTGGACCACAACATAGAATAGGTTGACCAATAAAGGTGTTCCTACAGTCGATGCCCATGTGTAGAAATCAGGGTAAGTTTTTTTGCTGATGTAAATTTTAGCGGGCGTATGACATCATATCCTACCTCACTCACTTTAAAAAGTTTTTAAATTAACCAGTATTATGGGGATTTTTGGAACCTCACCTAACATATCTTACTGAAAAACAAGGATTGGGTTAGGGTTGGGGTTAGGGTTAGGGTTTCTTCCAGCAAAGCTTATTGGAAGTTGGCAATAGCCCAATGAGATGATAAGACATGTGTGATGTGTGTATGGAGATGGCAGAGTTATGAAACAAGGATTGGGTTAGGGTTGGGGTTAGGGTTAGGGTTTCTTCCAGCAAAGCTTATTGGAAGTTGGCAATAGCCCAACGAGATGGTAAGACATGTGTGATGTGTGTATGGCGATGGCAGAGTTACGAAACAAGGATTGGGTTAGGGTTGGGGTTTCTTCCAGTAAAGCTTATTGGAAGTTGGCAATAGCCCAACGAGATGGTAAGACATGCGTGATGTGTGTATGGAGATGGCAGAGTTAGTTTTTTTTTTGTCACAAAAAGATTTAATGCTTTTAAAACCACTTTTCAGGGTTTTGATGGCAACAACACAAACATACTTCCACGGTGCTGAAGTGTATTTCAGAAGCTTGAAGCAAAGCAGCAGAAGTTTACAACACAAACCTAGCAGCTTTAAATGAAGGCCCTGGAAACAACATAAGGGCTGAAATATTTGTATGCAGAGCAGAAATCAATGGCACTTGGAAGGCCCTTTCGTAATTTGCAGTACTGAAATTGACTGCTGCCCCACACATGTTCAGGACTGACTCTATCCTTGTCTTAGACCTTAGAACCATACCAAGACCAAAAATGATTTTGCAAATACATCTGGTTTATTGTAGTTCTCCTGGACTTCATTTGCACACTGGAAGATTTCACTTCCTGTTTGTGCTACAGAGTATATGTGAAAGATGTTATGAACACAGTCCCTCCCACATCAAATGGATTTTTGCAACTTGGAACAACCCTAACAAAGACGTTCCTTTAATAATGGCCGAGATTATTGATGGTTAGTGTTTCGGTGTTAGCTTCAGCTGACAGGACAAGAAAGATAAAAACAGCATCTTGTCAAGAAACCGTTTACTCCTGAAACTAAGATGTTCTTGGAGATTGTTTTTTCACCCAAAGTTCTGTTTGGCTGCGCTCTCTTTACATTTGGTTCAATGACTGATCCTGGTTCAGCCAGCGTTTCTGTGTGTAATCACACCTGTTCGCTGGCTGTGGTGGGGGTGTCATCTGACAGCCCCCTAAAACACACACATCCACTGCTTCACAAACACTCCTCCTTTCTTTACCAGGAATTCTTTGTGTCTCCTCTACTTTTTAATTTATGAAAGCTTAAGGGACAATAAAAAAAAAACTAATCCCAGAACTGAAGGTGAAGAACAGGAGTGATGGAGAAAATCCCAGGATGGCCTGCAAGTATTGCACCCTCCTTACTCTGTTTTTCTTAAGTGAAGGATTAGTGACATCACTAGAAATATTTTTTATTAATAATTGTTTCTTTATTTGAAAATAAAAAAGGAAAACCTAAACCTAGATGCAAACAAAGAAATATTTAAAGATGCAGAATTAAGGACTACTCGCCAGTAGGTGGCAGTAACATATGCGATGGCAACACAAAATAGTAAAATCCAAAGAAATATGGCTAGTAATCATCCTAAAACAAAACAATTGTTTGCAACATGAACTTACTTTTGTATATGATTTCCTTTAACATATAACCATTTAGTTCAAAACAGATATTAATTGTAAAAGAAATGTAAGCAAAAGTCAACCATATGTTAAAAAGGAAGATAAAAACTGTTGAGTTTTTGTTTTCTTGCTATAAACTGTTTGACTTCACATGCAAAGGAATACTTTTGCGAAACATTAACTTTAAGGATTGTTTATAAAAGAATGCATATTTGTTACGAAGCTTGTTTTGTGTTACGAAGTAGCTTTTCATCTGAATACTCCGTGTTTAAGGATGTTCAAAGCAAGGACCATTTAGGCAACCTTGATGTGCAATTCTTTTTAAAAGTTAGGCTAAATAGTTTTGACTTATGTTCATATACATGCATTCACCTTCATCTTGGACTTTGCCTATGTTTGTGTCTTTTTTATTGCATGACATAGAGGATTTTCTTTCGAAGAGAGATGTTCACTACTAAACTTATTATTTGTGTTCATTTCTACACTTTTTGAACTTCTTTGCCTTCTAATCCTTTTTCTGTCTGTCTGAAACTTTCCTCCTATTTCTAAGACTCCAACCTCTATATGCCAAACTGATAGTTGGTGGGCAGGGGCGGCGTTAGGCCCGGCTACTTGGGCTGAAGCCCCGGATCTTTCATGATAAGCCCCGAATCTAAATCGCGGAAGTAACATGCAGTACCAAAGTCCAACAGAGAGGGTGCAGCTGGCAGTCGTTTGTATACAGCCTGCCTGAGCCTCCACCACTGAAGAAGAAGCCCTTAAGCAGCTGGCTTCTTCTACACTCTCTGCCTGAAACGCATGTGTGAAGATGGACATAAGGACGTTTTTTAGACAAAAAGTACAACGACAGAACCCCAGCTTTGATGAGACTGGTGTTGACTCAGGTTTGTGAGTCTTATTTGAAAATAAGTGCTGCTGGTTTGCCTAAAGTTAGCTTACTATCAGGTGAAGTTGTTGGAGAAAGAAAGGGAATATTTACTATCATCTCACACTAAACACTGACAAGAACAATACTCTGCCTTGAATATGCTGAATATGTGGCTTCGGATTAAAATTTATGTGGTACAAGACATATATGATGTTGACTAGTGAGTGTCACGTGTGTGTGTGTGCGCGCGCGCGCGTGCGCATGTGTTAAGCCCCGGATCTTCTTCAGTCCTAAATCCGCCCCTGTTGGTGGGTCTTTTGAATTTCTTTCCACATGTCTTCTTGAGCGTTCAAAGCTTTAACCCATCTTTCTTCGACACTTTGATTGGACCGGGAGTTGGGCGTACCTGAGCTGATTTATGACCGATAGCCTTTGGTGGGAGATGAGAGGGGCTTTCACTAAGTACTTCCAGATATTTGCTCACACTTGCATACAAAAGCATGGACAGGCAAGTGGTCTCAGGTAGAAGCTGTCTCATCACGTCAGAGGTGACAGAATTGTGATTTTGTTAATCGAGAGGTATACTTAATTTTTGCAGGTGTTGGTAGATTGATAGAACGTTGCTGCTTTGATGTGAAAAGTGTTTTTAACGTCGTGGAACGAATCAGAGCAGAAGTCTGCCATCTTTCTTTGTTTGAACCCATAAATTGTTCTTTGTGTCTGTTACCTGCTGCATTCCTTCAGTTAATCATCCACACTTGGTTTGCACATGTTTGCATTTGGAATCTTTAAAGCTCAATCATTAAAACTACAACTATGAAAATATATCATATGTAACCATGCAATTTGGTCTTGGCTGTAAAAAAAAAGTTAGAAAAGGATCCTTTATACTTTCTTTTGGAGCTTTTATTTTTATATACTTTTGGAACCTGCACTATTGTTAGCTGTCTGAAGACTTGGTGACTTGGGAATACAGGAAAGTACAGTTTAAAGATCATTATTAGACCCTTGTTTGCATAAAGCTGCTTAAAATGGCTATTTGCAAAATAATTTGCTTAAAGATTGTGGTTAGGCTGCTGTGTTGCGGCAGTGGGTATGAACGCTTCAGGTTTGCAACATAAGAACAGCAGCATACTTGTTAATATCATCCATTTCCACTTTGGTGGATTTTCACCATTATACCTGGCCATTAGTGCACCTGTCTATAGTAAAATAAACAACATGACTTCAAGTGATATAGAACAACCTCTAGATAACCGCGAAAGAAGATTCAAACCACACATTAATGGCACACTTGGAGTTTTGCTTGCTTTTAACACCTCACAGTGTCTGTTCAGTAAAACCAAAAGTGAAACTTATCTACAATCGTCTTTTTAACACCTTAATCTAACAGAAAACAAAACCACACAAAACTCCACGGATGGAGGAGCAACCAAGCAGCAGTGGCATAGAGAGCAACTTGAAGGGCTTGTTTGATGAAATCCTTCAGGAATGGGATGTACAAGGATTTCAGTGCAGTTTGCACAGTTTAGGGCTGTTTGATTGTGAAACAGAAGTGCATTTTAAGTTTACATAATCATAACTGCATTTTTAAAGAATTCTATTTTAGAGCAGTTTTTTGTATTGTTTAAGTATCAAACAAGTGTATTTCTTTATTTTATTCTCATAACTGTTGCTCAAAAACTTGTATTTTATGTCACATTTTTTGCACTGGTCAAATGTCAAGCACAGGTGCCCTTTTAAATTTAGAAATCTATCATTTCTCTTTTAAAGGAGTTATATAAATAATTTCATTGTAGATTAAGTATTTTTGTATTGACAAAGACCTTTTCTCCTGCATACAAGTTTTTTAAAAGCTTACTTTAGTAGATGTGGTAAAGTTGCTAATTGATGCACTTTTATTTTAGTAGCATCAACAACTAAAATTCCTAAATGTTATAAATAAGTTTTTAATTCAAGTTTCATCTATTCAATAAAGAATATAGTTTGTGACTATCCTTTTTATGTGATATTTTATGTTTTATAATATTATCGAATGCTAGGCCATGTAATGATGGTAACAAAGATACTCACCAAAATCTATAATAAAACCAAAACCTTTACATTAGTCACTGCTTTGCAAGTCACAAGTAAGTCAC
Source organism: Nothobranchius furzeri (assembly GCF_043380555.1). Lineage (NCBI taxonomy): Eukaryota > Metazoa > Chordata > Actinopteri > Cyprinodontiformes > Nothobranchiidae > Nothobranchius > Nothobranchius furzeri. The sequence goes on along the minus strand of NC_091741.1, from coordinate 55,488,816 downwards.
GAGTCTTTCCAGTCAAGTCTCAAGTCAAGTCCAAGTCAAAGACAACCAAGTCCAAGTCGAGTTCAAAGTCAATGATCTGGAAGTCTAAGTCAAGTCCAAGTCCTTAACTTAAGATTTTCAAGTCATAATCAAGTCATCTGTCTAACTTCAATTTAATGACGATGATAATAAATACATTTGAGAAATAAAGCTTCTTAAAGCTTCATTTATTTGCTCAAACAAGCAGAAAGTGCAACTGAAACCTATCATAAACAAAGTGCTGCTGCATTTAGCCGTACAAGATCAAACCAGAACAAAGAATGATTTATGATTTTTGTCCATGTCGACCACTTTTGTGCTAAAATATCAAATATGCTCAAGTCATCATCAAGTCAACAGATGCAAGTCAATTCAAGTTGCAAGGCATTGGCATTCAAGTCCGAGTCAAGTTGTAAGTCTTTATAGATTTTATCAAGTTAAGTCAGAAGTCATTAAAATAATGACTCGAGTCTGACTCGAGTCCAAGTCTTGTGGCTCGAATCCACACCTCTGCACTTTAGCACATACTGGCTAAAGAAATTTACTTTAAAATATCAAAAGTTGCATAGCATCTCTTTAACAAGAAGAATAAAAGGGCCAAACTAGATGGACGATGATAATCCCAAGAGTAAACGCCCATCTCTGAAACAGTAGGTAATTCTTCACTATCGAATCTTCTGGGTGATTTTTGCCAGATCTTCATTATATACGTGTGTGTGCATTCCACCGGGCCACTTTTAGGGCCATTTCAAGAACCAGTCAAGTTCCTGCGTTGGGGTGTGTATTTGGAAACGGCCCACTAGAGTCGCTGAAAGCCTGGAGAAGTATCACAAAAGGAGAATACAAGTGTAAATGAGCCGGCTTCTGTTCCAACACCTTTTTTATAGAAGCGTACTTAGTTCCGGACTTTCTCTTGCACTGTGCTGCTTTCCCCAGACATTTCTATTTTCCTATTGTTTTTGCAGAGCAAGAATTTCATTTTGTGATTAATGATGCTCTGATTGAGTTACTGTCAGTGACTCTCTGCGATTTCTCTCTGCATTCAGCAAACAGGATATCTGCGTGTGTGCAGCCCGCTGATACACGAGCTGATGGCTGGCTGGCTGGCATGCAAGAGGAAAACAAGAAAATGAGAGGTGGCTGCAACATTTTTTTGGAGCAATTGAAATTGTTGCAGCTCCTATTGAGAGGAATGCGTCCTTTTGTAGAAAAATCTACTTAAAGAAGGATGGGATCACAGAGAAACAGAAGCTGAGAGGACTTTGAATAAAAGATGAAAGGCAAACTAAAATCATCTCTAGACAGCTGAACGTTAGGAGCAGTTTCTGAGTTAGAGAAAGGGAAGAAGCAGCGTTGCCAGATTGCATCATTCAAAGAGTCTGTTTGATCATCAGTGCTTGTTTGAACTTCACGATTGGCTGAAAGTGTTCAGGTGTATCTCAAACAGGAGGGGCTGCCATTTGAATTTCTGAGCTGTAATTGGCTGGTAGCTACTCGGGTTACACGTTTTGTGTTGATTCAAATATTTGAAGTCTGTTTTTTCCAAAGAGGAGGAAGTGAACAGAAGGGGGAGGAAAGAGGGAAATTCAAAGGAAAAAGACAGAACACTTCCTGCTGTTTTAGCAGGGATTTATAAACACCACAACTTTTAAGTTTAATCTCCGCTGGAAAAATGTTTCCCTGGTAGGGGAAAAAAAACTTAAATATAGGTCACTATTGGAACTCAACAAAATAAGTTTTAGTTTTTCCTTGAATTTCATTGATAGTTCTATTTTTTCAATTGTTTTTTTTTTCACCTAGAAAGTATTTTTATTTGGGGAATATTAACAGTTTCAACGGTTCAATTTAAAGAAATCTAATAAATCAGGAAAACAGCTGAAGTGTTGCAGGTCAACAGAATATTCATTCTGTATCAAAGTACTTCAAAAAAGCTACTTTTAGGATATTAAAGCAAAATGTACCAATCTCTTCAAATAAAGAACGTCTCATAAATGTCTAAATCGTTCAATTTACTTTTTCCTCAGAGAAAATTAGATTCAGAAGTAAATTGTTATTAGTATTAGTATGAGGGGGGAAAAGCCGTATTTTGTTGTTTGTGGGAAACCAGCCTACTTAAATGTAGGATCTGTGTGTGAGTTGTTGCTGTGTGGTGGTCTGGTCACCTCTCTGAAACAACTGCCTTGTTTGTTTTGTTTTACTAACCACCCCTCTGACTGACTGACTAAACACTGCTGTTGATTTTACACTGGGGGTGGGGGCCATGGCCACAAGAGTAGGCCCTAACTGCATGCCAATCAAAAGTGATCGAGATGTAGCAGCTTTGAATTTCATTTAGGATGTTGCCATTTTCTAACTTCAACTTGAATCTATTTGTGGGAAAACGTCAATCTCATTTTTCTTCATGACAACAGCACATGCATTGTCAGTGTGTGTTACACATGTTTGAGGGTTGTTAAAATCTGTGTGCACTCGTCAGCCACAGTAGCAGCTGGCAACAGTGTGTGTCAACAGCCAGAGCTGGACACGATGACTTCGAACCATAAAAAAACAGTGTGTTCTGTTTTGAGTAGAAGCAGATTTATTGTACGTTTGACAAAACACTTGATGGTTGATTGATGCATTTATTTGTTTTTTGTGTTGCCATAAGTCTATTGTGTTTTAGACAAGTGGGTCATTGGCATGGCTTGCTTCACAGCTCATTAACAGTTCTTATCACCATTCTAGCCCTCACTACCATGCAGATCTCCAAACGCGTCTCCCATCTCACCTGGGTTTGGTCATGAATATGACTGCCAGTTATGTTTTTGGACTGTGGGAAGAAGCTGGAGGACCCATAGAGAATTTTCTGCGTCAGTCTCAATTTGTCATGGGTTTTGTTATCTATCCTGCAACAGATTGTTGCATTTAGTCTATTTGAAAGGCACCACCCAAAAAATCTTCAAATGTTTGCTGTCAATTTCCTCATTTGAGTAAAGGAGTCTTGTTGTCCTGTAGCTTTAATTGTGTCTGGATATGAGTATTAATATATTGCAAGAGATTGCAATAAATCACACACTATTTCTATCAGCTCACACACACATTTCTTTAAAGGATTAGAACAGTGGTTCCCAAGCTTATTTAGCCACTCACTCCCTTCTATGTCCCGACCATGTTAACGCACCCCCCAGCCCCACATTAGGGCATGGCTATATATATATATATATATATATATATATATATATATATATATATATATATATATATATATATATATATATCAGACGTCACGCTAAACCAGGGGTCGGCAACCTATTCCCATCAAAGAGCCATTATTACCCGTTTCCCACAGTAAAGAAAACACCGCAGCAGCCGCGGCGTTGTGGGCGGGGCCTACCCTCAGACAGCAGAGCGCTGCTCACAACAGGTGACAGCAGCCGGTACCGGTCGCTCGTGTACGTCAAAGTTATCTTTCATAAGACGATAATCAATAAAACGATTTATATAAAATGGATCCAGAAGTTGTAGCCCGTCTCTGCCTACAATATTTAGATATTTTTCAGCCTGTTGGTGGTTTTACTGAGCAGGTGCCACTTTTGTCATACGTTTCTTTTTAAAACATGTTTAGACTGTTCAGAATACAAATCCAGGCTCTGTCACGTTTAATTGTTGTAATTAAACTTTGTAGGTGGGGAAGGTCAGAAAAGGATCAGATCAATTTGTTTTTCCCTCATTTACAGTGACGGAGATAACGGCGCAGTGCGCCTGGCTCTGGTGTTAATCAAGTTAAATTTGTAACAATTTTCACAAGAAAATAAAACAGTTAAAAGCAGGGCCTGTGTTGACCGGACAGTTCCCGTATTTGGCCGTTTATTTTGACGGAGAAATAATTACCCCGACACATGCAGACGAACTGAAACTTTATTCGTTTCGCAAATCGCAGATGTAGCTAAATCACTCAAGAAAAGATTTCCTTCTGAACATCTGAGCTGGACACCGCTCAGCGCAGCTCACTGTCAGCGCATACATAAGGTGCACAGCGAGCTGAAGATATGGAGAGGGTCTTGGAGCGCGTTGCAGAACCAGAGCGCATGCGGGAAGATTCCTTCCACTGAAGCGAGTGTTTTCCAAACCCGGTCTCAGAGAGACTTGTCACTTAGAAAATGTTCCCTGATGATGAAACTTTGGCTGAATTGTGCTTGTTCCTGTCTCCAATGTGGCGTCTAAGGAGAGTCCCAGAATCTCACATCGTCTTCAGCTCAGAAAGCGCCTATATGATTACGCACAAGTGTGACGCGTCAACCCGGTCACACAGTAGACCGGGTTGGACCTGTTCAGGTTTACGCAGACAATCTTTACATTTAGAATTGGCATAGAGATGTAAAATTTATGCAGTAAAACATAAAGCATTTTATTTAAATATCCATTCATTATTTTACAAGCACAGAGAGCCGCATCAGATGGATGGAAGAGCCGCATGCGGCTCCAGAGCTGCGGATTGCCGACCCCTGAGCTATAGGGCATGTGCGGAGGACACACACACACACACACACACACACACACACACACACACACACACACACACACACACACACACACACACACACACACACACACACACACACACACACACAAGCAAAATATACTTGTTTTCAATTACGTTTATTGGGCCCACTTACATTTTCGTAGGCCCACCCACAAATGAGTTTCTGGCTACGCTAATGGTGACTTTTGACAGACTTCTCTGAGCTCCGCAGCCATTACACTTTTCACCTCGCGCTTTGGGAATCCCTGGATTAGAAGAAGAAGAAGAAGAAGAAGAAGAAAGGATCTTTTCTATAGCGCCTCAAGATAAAAAATCACGAGGCGCTTCACAAAAACAAAATAATTAAGAAAATGATTAAAAATATGTTTAAAATAAGCAAAAATTGACAATTGTGATTAAAAATGTAAAGAAAGAGAGAGAGTTGATAGGAAAGAGGGAAATCAGTGGATCCTGAGGAAGGTGAAGTAGGGAGAGAAGAATGAGAAGGTGGTGATGAAGGTCACACAAAACCAGCCTGAACAGGTGAGTTTTCAGCTGCTTTTTAAAGGAGACCACTGAGTCCTCTCATCTCAGGCTCAGGGGGATAGAGTTCCAGAGTCTGGGGTCCACAGCAGCAAATGATCTGTCACCTTTGGTCTTTAGCCTGGTGCGCTGCACAACCAGTAGGCTTTGGTCACTGGACCTCAGGGACCTGCTGGGGGTGTAGGGACTGAGAGGAGCATCAATGTAAGATGGTGCTTGTCCATGTAAGGCCCTATAGACCAGAACCAGGATCTTGAAATAAACACTGAAGATGACTGGCAGCCAGTGAAGCTGGAGGAGAAGCGGGGTGATGTGGGTGTGTTTGGAGGACTTGGTCAGAAGCCGAGCACAGGCATTCTGAACCACCTGTAGACGGTTCAGAGAGGTTCTGCTCAGACACGTGAAAAGAGAGTTACAGTAGTCTAAGCGTGAGGAGATGAAGGTGTGGAGAACTGTCTCAAGTTCAGAGCGGGACAGAATGGGATTCAGCTTTGCAATGTTGCTGAGATGGAAGAAGGAAAAGCGAACAAGAGAACTGACATGATAATCCAGGGTGAGAGCTGGGTCAAAGGTCACACCAAGATTCCTGACAGAGGGTTTGGTGTGAGAAGCAAGCTGACCAAGAGAGTCTCTGACTTTGGGAACCAGCTTGTCTGGGGCACAGATGAGGATCTCAGTCTTATCTTCGTTCGGCTGTAGAAAGCTCCCAGCCATCCAGGTTTTGATAGAGTCTAAGCAGGTGTGTAACAGCTGCAGCTTAGAAATCTCATGGAGCTTAAAGGAGATGTACAGCTGGATGTCATCTGCTTAAAGATAATAGGAGATGCCTTTGAAGGAGTTCAGGATGTGCTGAAGAGGAAGCAGATAGAAGAGGAAGAGCAGAGGCCCCAGCACAGAACCTTGAGGGACACCATAGGTAAGGGTGGTGGTGGAGGACCTAAACTTGGAGACGGCCACAGAAAATGAGCGCTCAGAAGCTGTGAGCTGTTTAGCCACAACTTTTTCCAAGATCTTGGTGATTAGAGATGGATCTGAAGCTGCAATGGAGAGAGGGGTCAAGACTCAGTTTTTAAGAAGTGGGTGGATTACAGCATTCTTAAAGTACGCAGTAGCACTAACTTTTCACCCTTTCACCCTTTTCACCCTAATCTTCAGCGTGTATTAAAAACCTAGAGGCAAAGTGGGAGAGGGAAGCAGAGGGAAGGAGTAAACTGGGACTCACCAATCGTCTTCATTACCGGGGGTGACCAGTGGACTGGTATTTCATCAGCTACCTGGGATAACACGATGCTCATAGTTGAATGAAGAACTCTAGATCTAGTAACCTCTGACTGGATTTTACCAAGAGTTCAATCCATTTACATGAAGTTAAACCATGTATATCTGTTTGTGCATGCCTGTTTTTGGTGTTTGTGTCTGTGTGTGTGGTGACATGTTTGAACTCACAGAACATTATTTTCCATGTTGTCTACCCTTGACACACCCTTTCCAGAGTTCAGCTCATCCTTTCCGTGTCCGTTTGCCCCAACGCTAACAGCTGGTGGGCCCTATAAATAGAGTCGGCTGGGATTCTCTGGAAAGAGAAGAAAAACACAGACGTATCATGTAAAATACATTCCAATACCAAAAAAAGAAGAAGAACTGGCCGATACACACCTTCCTCTGACCTCTGAATTAACTTGTGCAGATTTACACTAACAGTTAAAGGGTGAGGCTATGAAAGGAGAAGGCTTACATGTGAATTAAAGGGTGCAAATGTGTTCTGGCTCACCACTCTGGTAACAGATTGTGTCAGGACCTACTTGGCTGTAATTTGAAGATGCTGGTATATGTGTGACTTGGCAGAGAGCGGATGTGTCCATAAGCGTGTGAAACCCCGAGCCATCAAGGTAGAGCGTTGTTTCCTAAATCATGACTGTGTACACAGTTTAATGGGGTCCATGCAGGATGTGTGTGTCTTAAAGAGAGCCAGGTGATGGATCTCTGGCGGCAAGTGGGATAAGGTTGTGTTCCCAGACACACAGGGAGAGACAGGTGTGGAGAACTTTGTGGCTTGCAGATACTCAGTCTGTTAGCACAGTTGTGAATGAGCACCTAGATTTCACCACATTACTGGAGGTCAGTATATCACAGCTGCTGCTTAACGCCACAATCTCTCAGAGTGACTTTTTAATATATATGCACGGATCGTTCATGTCTTTTACCTCAATATGAATCTCATTTTCTTTCATGTTGGTTCACATTGTCATTCATCTTACGGTGACTGGAGTTGACCCTGAGATGAGTTAGTGGTTCGCTGCAGGCTAAATGATTGACTGTCCTGTCCACGCTCTGCCCTTACAGACCGAGTGTCTCTGTTTTTTGTGTGCGACTTTTTGAGAAATGATCTCCTCTACGACAGTGACAGGGCACCTGTGGCAAAGCTTCAATGTGACCCTTCACTCTTAGAGCTCCAAACGCCACCATCACACACACAGGAACTCACATGTATGACACACTCAAGTGCTTGGTTTGGTGCGGCAAAGCTGTGCAATCTGACCCATGTCTCTGGGTCACTTCAACAGTATTATCGGCCTCTGTGGGTTTCATCTGGCCTCACCACCTGTCTTCAGCTGTATTTCACTTTCAGTTCAGTTCTGTTTAATCTAACTGTGCCAGTTCAAAACACGTCATCTGATAGCACTATACAAAAATCAACAAGTCTAAGTAATATCAGGTTCAGATTCAAGCCAGTTGTTTGCTGTAAGTTTATCATCTAAACTTCTCACTCCCTCTGAAGTTATAGGAGGTTTTGGAAAAGATCCGAAAAATTTCAGATCTAATTATGTTAAATTGAGTGGGTTAAAGCCTGAGTAAAATCACATCATACTTAATTCTGTAAAAAATTGTAATAATCCAGTAATCAAGTTTAGCTGAATAAAATAAAGGCCAAGTTCAATGAGAAATTGTTTTTCACTCAGTCTTTTTGAAATGTGATCAGTCACCCTAAGTTCAACCTCCAGGCTTAATTTGAAAATAATCTACCCGTTTCCTGCATTAGTCGCCGATGGGAAATAAATGGGAAAACGCTCAAATTAGAAAAGCCAGTGATATTTGCACATCGTGATGTCAAATTAACATTCATGGACTCACCCATCTTGGCAAGGCTGTTGTCAGGGAAGGCTGTTGCTGATCTATTGGCCAGGAAAAAGCAGAGTGTGCATTGACTAGTAGAAGCTAACCATTAGCATTAGCAACTGCACAACTAGGCAGAACTCCTTCAGGCTTGTGTTATTTGTGGAGGTAAAACATTGATGTTGCAAAGCAAACTGAGTCAGAGTCACATTGCTGTTAGCCAATCAGGGGCAAGATGTCAGAATATTAGGAAATAAGACTACAAATCCTGCCACCTGAAGCTCAACTCTGATCTTGATCACTTCTAGTTCCTGAACCAGAAGCATGAGAGCTTTTTTCCCACAGAAATTGACTCACGTGGCTTTCATTCATTCTAGAGACAACTGCAAATGTGTTGAAAAAACAAGTGAATTTAGCCTTTAAGCCAAGGTATCACTAAAATATGTTGCCTTGCAGCAAGAAGGTTGCACGTTTGAAACCTGGCTGCGGCCTTCCTGCGTGGAGCTGCATGTTCTCCCCATGCATGCGTGGGTTTCCTCCGGGTACTCCGGTTTTCCCAGCAGATCACAACATGACCTATAGATTCACAGTTGTATGTCGCCTCGGATAGAAGCGTCTGCCAAATAAATAAACATAAACGTGAAAAGAGCATTAGTTATTCTACTCATTTGATTTTATTGAATGCTTTTTTTAAGTCCAGTGTTGAAATAACTGATGTATTTTTGTTGTGTCCCGCTGTCAATAATGTGAGGGTACTGTTTGATAGGAAAAATGAAACGGGAACAAAGAGTAGAAGCCATGCCAAGTAACGGAGAGGCACCATTGTTAGCAAAGAAAGAGAAATGGGATTCATTTTCTTAAAATGCTAGAGCCCTTTGACCTATTTGAGTATATGAATGTGCTATGCTTTACGGATTATTTATATTAAGCTTCTTTATTTATCTGTTGGTAGGTCAGACTGGCCTTTCAACCATTTGTATGGTTTGTTGAGTCATCAAGCAGTGTCTTATTTATCAGAAGCATACTCTGCCTGTGTTTGTATTGTTTTGACGTTGATAAATGGATGTACCTTCAGACCTGGAGGGAAGGAGGGAGTGGTATGTGAGCTTTATGGTGAGTTCTTGTTGATGATCTGACAGGTCTGGAACTCGGTTACAGATACTTTTGCACAATAAAGACTGTGAAACCAGGCGGTAAACTTCAGCTGAACAACAAAAAGTTTAAAGCCGTATTGTATCGTCCATACCATAGCGAGCCCGGGAAACCCACCGCAAATTCAAAGTGTATGGCACTTACATTCTTGTTCTCTTTTTTCCAGATGGTATCCATCGTGTTGTCGCCCTCTGCATGCTTCGTGTAACCATCATCACTGACGACATGTTGACCAACAGCATCACTGTACGTCTGGAGAACATGTCCCAGGAGCGCTTCCTCTCCCCCCTGCTCAGCCTCTTTCTCGAAGGCGTGGCGGCAGTGCTGTCCACCAAGCGAGAAGCAGTGTTTGTGTTCAACATCCAGAACGACACCGATGTGCAAGGCTCAATCCTTAATGTGACTTTTTCAGCACTGCAGCCTGGAGGTGCTGCAAACAAAGGAACATTTTTCCCTTCAGAGGAGCTGCAGGAGCAGATCTACCTGAACAGGACGCTGCTCCGGCTGATATCCTCTCAGGAGGTAATGCCCGATGGAAAACCTGAACTAGCTATGTTAGTGTGATATTACTGTAAATAAAATGTCCCCTTCTCTCCAGGTATTACCTTTTGATGATAACATCTGCTTACGGGAGCCCTGTGAGAACTACATGAAGTGTGTGTCAGTGCTAAAGTTTGACAGTTCGCCTCCCTTCATTGCCTCTGACACGGTTCTGTTTCGGCCTATCCACCCCATCAACGGGCTCCGGTGCCGCTGTCCGCTGGGTTTTACCGGTACCTACTGTGAGACAGAAATCGACCTTTGCTACTCGGGGCCTTGCAAGAACAACGGGAGGTGCCGGAGCCGAGAGGGGGGATACACCTGCGAGTGCCTAGAGGACTTTACAGGTGAGTTTTCGAATGAAATATTTTATTTTCCTTAACAAATTCATTTTGTTCCTGACAGTGGTGTAAACTGCTAAACTGCACTGATGTGGGTAATGAATGTCGTCACCTGGTGCTTGAAACTGGCTCCAGTACAGGAATGGAAAACGTGTTTTGTAACCCTTCAAGCCCAGCCACCTGCAGACTTGCGTTATGAAAGATTTATTACAGTAGAGAGGTAGTTGGAAGGGCCTTCAACCCTGTAATTAATGCACATACAATTTAATAGCATTATCTTCAGATTCCTTACTCTTAACTGAAATTTAGCTAATTCAGCCAGCTGCTAAAGAGGCTTATATCCTCAGTTTTCTGTAGGTAGCTGACAATAGTTAGCCACTAAGAACTGAAGAGATTAGGATTATCCCAACCCAACTAGGACAGATCTTTAAATGCCTTAATACAAGTACCAGGGGATAGTTTACCAAGTCAGCACTGGCTACACTTAAGCCTAACTAAATAAACACCTGATCTTAACCATCTTAGAGAGAGAGTGTGTGTGTGTGTGTGTGTGTGTGTGTGTGTGCGTGTGTGTGTGTGCGTGCGTGCGTGCGTGCGTGCGTGCGTGCGTGTGTGTGTGTTCGCGCATGTTGTGTTGTAAAGCTCCTTGGGGAGTTGTAGATCCCTAGAAGACATTATATAAATGCGGCCATTTATCATTCTAACCAGCAGCAAAGGATTGCTGCTGGTTAGAAATGCAGAATTTTAAGTGAAAACAAAACAATCACCCTCTAGTGGTTGGCTGCAGAGGAGGTCCCTCCCCCTCTAATTAAAAATGTGTCTATCTTACTAAAAATGACTTTAGTTGATTAAAGTAGTCTTTACATTACTGCTACAACTACTGTTACAATTTCCATTAAGCTGCAATTAGTTATTTGATGACACAATGATTGTAAAAATGTTTGTAGACAGAGTTTTCAACAGATGCAACGCTAATGTCAACAGACACATTTAGCATGTCACTTTTGTACAATGACAGTTTACCTTATTTGTTCACATCATCAATTCTAGCACATAGAAATGCCAAGTGGACATTATATAATAAATCGAGTATGTAGCACAATATTCTAAAACTAGATTTTCACCAAATAGGGAGATTTCTCTTAACAGCTAGGTTAACTCGACTTTAAACCTGTTGTTGAGCCATGAACTGATTTATTTTTCAGAAACAAATAACTAGGTTTTTATACTTTAAAAACTTTATTTTATTTACCTCTCTTGATTTTGATCAAAATGGCTTTTATCTGTTTTTGCAAAGGAATGCTTTATTTTCTTTACAAAATAATAGTTTTTAATGAAAAGGTCAAAATAATTGAGTTGATGACTTTGTTTTAACCAAACTAATTTGGCTGTATTTTCCAACCTCTTTGTCACAACTACTACTTCCCTCTGTTCTGAAATAAATTGCCGAGTGCTTGAGAATACACAAAAGGTCCCAACTCAAACATCTTCTTGAAGGGTCTTTAGTTTAGTCGTTTATTCCAGAACTGACACATATCAGACATCAGAGTTTGAGATTTTTGGTACTGAACAGTGAAGGTTAAATTAGTATTTTATTGAGAGAAAATAATAACTAACCAGTTTACCTTCAAAGCATCTCAACAATTGAATAACAGAAAAACTGTGGGGATACTCAGAAGAGTGCAGTATTCCCACTGAAAGCATTTAGTAAAATATTTCCCTGATGTCAGTGATCTTCCTCCCAAACTTCCCCCATGTACATCCGATTGCTGACTGTATGCTGCCTCTGAAGGTCTCTTTTCCATCCTTCTTTCTCAACACTGCCTTATCTGATGTAATTACCTGATTCTACCTGACTTTGTCACTCATAGGGCTTCTCGTCTCCATCTCCATCTTCCCCACTAACCATCATACTACCCCCTCCCCCCCTCCCCCCTTACATCTCAGTGTCCCGTCTCTGAAGGTCACAGTTCAAGTTCTAATAGTCGGAGCCCATCAGGGTCCATTACGGGTCTGATGACAGCGACAGTGGGCTTGTTCTGTCCTCCTTGGATTTCTGACATTACAGGGAACCAGATCCTCATAATTCCCCCTCGGAAAAAGGGATTACGTTGAAGAGAGAAGGGCCATTAGCTGGTTCCAAGCTGTAATGCTGGGGGTCTGTATGTGTGTCCTGGATGGAAGGATGTTGTCTGGATAGCAGGTCAACACTCTGCTTGAGACAAGGGGGCACCTGTAGTTCATGATATTTCTGTCAGAAAGAAGCCTGAGGAATTTAAATTAGAGTCCGGAAGTTTGGCTCAGTTAGCTGGTTTGGAGCAAAGCTACATCAGCATAGCTATTAAAGAGGAATTCTCTACGATGGGACTCTTAGTTGTAAGGAAAGTTGATTAGCTAATGTTGTGTAATAGATTTTAAAGTTATAATTATTCTAACCAGCTCCAGGTCTATCATAAAGAGTGTAGGGTTTCTTCCCCCATACACAGGGAAAATGTTAGACACACTGTATGTTAAAGTGAGATTAGATCAAAGCTACGTCCCCCAGTGTTTCGTGTAAACGCCGCTTTCAAGAAGCCTTACATTTATATAGGACATAGGGAGCCCATTCCAGACCATGGGTCATCCACTGCCAGAAAAATGAATAGTAATCTCTGAGCAGATAAGTTATTTTCTGATCCAGTTATGTGCCCTGGACTTAGCATATGATGTTTGTGAATTTTAAAGACTCATTTTGATGCCAAGAAAAAGCTTATTTTCAACAGGAAGCAAAAGTTATTTTAGGTTTTGTGTAAAAAGGTGTATCACACTACAGATGCTCGTCTCACCAAATTAACATCATCTAACCAGCAAGGGTGGACTGGGACTAAAATTCAGCCCTGACATTTTTACGAACCGTTGGCCAAATGTGCGCCCACTTGGATAAGCGGCCCACTGGGACAGTGCCAGAATCCCAGATAGGCCAGTCCACCCCTGCAAACCATACACGGAGCAGAGGAGAAAAATGGCTGTGAGTTTAGCGGGCTTTGAACTTTTTTTGCTGGATGAAAAAAGGAACATTAAACATGGAGAAAGACACTAAATCTGATCATGTGGTAAATGGCAGCTTGGCTGGGGGAGAACAGATTATGTGGTGACGTCACAAATTATGTGGCAGACATATTGGAAACAAGTACATTTTTCAGTGTATGTGAGATTCAGAGCAAACGGCAAAATGGATTAGAAAATAGCTTTCGTATCCCCATTCACTTATGCTAATTTTTTCTTGGTTCTTGGGAGCAATGAGCCGACCCAAAGGGGAGGAGACCTAGGCTCCCAATGATTCTTTGCAAACACAGTTAGCAGCAGCTAGCTGTAGCGCTTTTGGTGCAGCTGGAACTCTTCTTGTATTGTTATAATTCATTTGACAGAGGTAAAATAAACTATAAAACAGCAGTCATAAAACTCAGTTCTGAGACTAACCTGGATTTAGGTGGCAATGGTCTGTCTTGGGTTTAGCCTGGCTCTGACTAGCTGTTAGCTCGCCAGTCTGAAATAACTCAACAAGTATATTTAAATGTAGTTTATCTGCAACAGGAAATACATTAGTTGTTCATAACCTTCCTGCAGAAACCTATAGTTCAAATTCTGAACTATCGTTTTAAAGGAGAAATTCTGTTCATTTTGCTGTTCTTTTTTCTTTCTTTATCCCTTTCAAAAAGACCATTTAGGAGATTGTCGGTCAGTATTTTTCAAGTTTAAATTTTAGAAGATCCAAAGAGAGTCATGATTCATCTGGAGCTCCAGCTGACGAAGCCCCAGACTTTAGCACAACTAAATGAGCTTGACTGATCTTGTTAAAACAAACAAATTCCAAACACATTACATCACATTGGGATTTCAATCAACAGTGGCCAACATGCTTCACAGGAAAAATGACATGTTATTTTATTGGAGATGACACTATAGTAATTTATCATCCACGTTGAATTGCATTGAATATCACAGCTCAGACACACAGATGACAGTGGTGTCTTATAGCTTCACTGCTAAAACAATTTTACTTCTTCACCATAGGTGACCACTGTGAGCTGAGCGCATCTTCGGACCATTGTGTGCCTGGTGTGTGTAAGAATGGTGGGAAGTGCGTCAACCGTCTTGCAGGTGGCTTTATGTGCCAGTGTCCACCAGGGGAGTACGAGAAGCCCTACTGTGAGATGACCACTCGTAGCTTCCCTGGACATTCCTTTGTTACCTTCAGAGGCCTGCGGCAGAGGTTCCACTTCACCGTTTCCTTCATGTAAGTTTATCTCCCTCACTTAAAACTATATCTATTAAAAACTCTTTCACAAATGTGCGAGCTTGTTCTCAAATCAACACTTTATGTCAACTCAAACAACCATCAATAAGGTATTCAAACCCCTTTGTGGATGTTTTATTTTTTCCTTTTATGTATTTATTTCTGTTGACTGTATATTAGAAGACCTTTGCATTGGTAACATCTACTTTAAGACATACTCTTGGGTTTATTTTACCTTTTTATCATTCAGTTAATTGATTAGATATTTGTTTTCAGGTGTTTTTGTGCCATTTCAGGTAATAAATGATAAATGACCCGCACTTGTATAGCTCCTCTCAGAGTAAGGACTCCAAAGAGCTTTACACTACAGTGTATCATTCATCCATTCACACACACATTTACACCCTGGTGGTGATGAGCTACGATGTAGCCACAGCTGCCCTGGGGTGCACTGACAGAGGCGAGGCTGCCGAGCACAGGCGCCACCGGTCCCTCCGACCACCACCAGCAGGCAACGTGGGTTAACTGTCTTGCCTAAGGATACAACAGTAGAATTCTCTGTCCGGAGCCGGGATCGAACCTGCAACCTTCCGATTACTGGACAACCCGCTCAACCTGTGGAGCTACTGCTGCCCCAAAAAATAAGAGGGCTAACAGTTTTTGTTGCTTGCCAGTTGTGGTAAAAAAAAAAAAAGTGTGGCATTAACCCAATTATTGCCTTTTTCTATATAATTATCTACAATTTCTTAGCTACATTTTATTAGCAAGTCATCTATATAGTCTGACCCTGACCCAAAAACAGAGTTTGGTTGTCGGCATGAAATCTACGCTGGTGTTTCAGACTGTCCACATGCAGCTGGATAGCTCTAGGATCACTCAGAGCAACAAATGTGAAATGTTGATCTCTATGAAGGTCAGTCAACAGGGCAGTCCACAAATCAAAGAAGAAGCAAATACATCCCTTTTCAAAATAATTTACTTAAAGTGACTGTGTCTTTTTTCCCTGGTGATAGGGAGCCGTACATGCCTAAATCATTGTAAGGCCATTAGGATCAAAAATCCCTGGGTGCTTAATTTTTGAATGAATACATCACCAGATTGTTGAACTTCCAGCAAAATGACCAGTACATGAGACTCCCTTTCATCTCTGGCAATGAGTGAAGAGGTAAATGTGTAAAACAACATTTATGAATACCAAAAGTTTTGTAACCTGCTTGTTACAAATCAGTACATTTTTGTGGTCCTCATGGGCTCCCACTGAAGGAAACATGGCGTCTATCGCCCAGAGATGAAGACCGCTTCACAATGTCAAGGCACCTGGCCTCACAAGGCAATGTCTTGCAAAGCCAGGTGCCTTGTTTACAAGGACACTGTCCTTTCTTGGTCAAAAAAACTGCTGAAATGGAACAGACTTACATCACGTGACTGCTGTGGTGAGGTAGCATTATATTTGGTACAAATAAGTTTTTATATAAATGCATAATAAGCTGTTTACTTGTTAAATTGTGTATATATTGGTTTACTTAAATATGTAAGCTGTCACGCTGTGAGTTGGGGGAGGTTAGGACCCAAGATGCAGACCCAGGATGACACAAGGCAGGTGTAGTGAAAATGTAAAAATCCTTTATTCAGGGGTAAATCCAAGAATCAAAACCTGGGAACATCCAAAAACACAAGAGACCTAGAGAAATTCCAGATACATAGAGAGGGGAGAGAAAACGCTGACACAAACAATGGACCAACAACCACACTGAGACAGGGTTATACACACAGGGGCTGGGTGATTAGGGAATTGTGCACAGGTGAGACCAATAAACAGAGGCGGAGCACAACAGAGCAGGGGAGGAAACCAGACCTAAAAATGGGGAAGGGAGCAAAATGAACTAGAGGGAGGAAACAGACTAGATAAAACACTTAACAGAAGACTAATGATAAAATGTGTCTAAGGAAAAACGTAAGGGAAACCTAGAGAGCCTGGAGGGGGTTGGGGACACACAGGGACGCTGAAACCTGGGGGGGACACCTAAGGGGAAAATACCTGGAGTGGCCTGGGGAACACAAGGAGGCACATGAGGAGGGATGCAGACAAGGAGACATTAGGAACACAAGGAGACACATGAGGGAGACGCAGGACGCAGACCATGACATAAGCAAGTTACTACCTGCTAGCCCCCAAAGCTGCAACTATTAACCAACCACAGCTAACTGCTTTGGATATAAAAAAAAAACATTTTAGACATCAATCTGATACCTACAATTAGTTAACTTACAATAAAACTGGAAATTTGCCTCGGAAGTAGCTACCGGCTTCTGATCCGCCATCCTTGTGAAAATTGTGCGCTATATTCTGGAAAATTTTTGACCAAGGCTAGGCTACAAGACACCTCCCTTGTATCCTGTCAGGAGCGATCGGCTGAGCTGGAGTGTGGCTTTGAGACCCAGGCGCGGAGAGAGTGGTGTTTGGTTGTGACTGATTACAGCGTGGGAAGTTCTCTTCCCGGATGGTTTTCAGAGTTGGCAGATTAGGCTTAGTTGTCTTAGAATGGGTTGGCGTCTATCATGAGATGATGACTGAGTGCCGGCTCAGCTGTGAAAGGTCCTTAAATAGGCTCTGCGGGATGACTTCAACGGGTAGCGTCGGTGACAGGGATGCTGGGAAATGGAGTGCAGTGCCAGCCAGGCCCGCAGAGGAGGAGTTCATGACATATCCTCAATCAGCTGGCTTAACGGCTAACAAACGGAAAACAAATGCCTTGGTAGAACATGAACATTGGAACATGCCTTGGCAACCGGGGCAGGACCAAGACATCAAGGCGAGGTTCCTTGACATTGAGAAACACCCTTAGACCCGCTCCCATTTATTTTAGACCCGACTTTTATGTTTATATGTTACAAAGCCTCCAATATTTTTCAACAACTGGGCATCATTTAATTCATTTTCAACAACATTGTGATGGATATTTCCTGAGATTAACAGTAAAAACTACACATTGTCACTTACCAGGTGAAACGAATGTTGGCCAACCAGTCCAGAAACTAAATTGTTTAAATTAATTAAGAACAATACTGTTGTTTCATTTGTATGAATGTTATTTTAGTTTAAAGGGGCAGATAACATAAGTTTTTCTTCTTTCTGTCCCCTTTTTATTTTGGTTTTTAGTAATTTAGTTTTGTATTTGATTTTAATGTCAATAAATGAAAATAAATTGAAAAAAAAAGTATGTCTTCTCATGTCTAAAAAAACCCAACTCTAAATCATCTAAAGTTGATGCCAAAGCGGTTTCAAATGAGTGTCATTCCTGAGCCGACGCCCTACGCCATGTTTGTAGTTTGTATCTGTTGTAGTCCGCCCAGCGTCTCTCTACAAACATAGAGCACTGTGATTCGCCTGACCTAATTGGGCCAATGGTAGACCTACTGGAAGTTACAATGGAGCGTGGATAGACCAACATTTATTTACAAGTGTAGTTAAACAGGTTTAGGTGATAAACTGGCTAATGATGAGTGTGGCCTAATGATAGAAAAAAAATGTCAGCTCAACTTTTTAATTGTTTCTATTGTTTTTGACAGAAACACTGACTTGAAGACATATTCTATATTAGTCATGCCAAAACGCGCCCGTTAGCTTGTTTTTGCCAATTGTTGCAGCTAACAAATCTAGCATCGATAACCCTTTAAGTATTTTTTTCTTTTAACTGGGATGAGATTTACTCACTAAAGCATTTTTTTAATTCTGCAAATATAGAAACAGAACTGTGACACATGTAGCGGGCATGTTGGGAAACGTACTTTAAACCGAGTTGGGTCAGCTAAAGTGTGTCAGTTTGGGCGTGCCGAGATGTGCACACACTTCCATTGTGTCTCTGTTCCCTCCTCTGCAGACACGTTTATAGGAGCAGAGAAGGCAGCGCACACCACACCAGCTTAACTAGGTTTGTTTCTCACACCCTCAATTAAACTGCTGGAGGCAGAAAGAATCAGCTGAGCAAGTTTTAACCGGCACACAGTTAAGAAAAGCAAATTCAACAACTTGTTTTGCTGTTAGGTGAGTCTGAGAGTTGGAATTCATCGACGGCAGCAGGGTGAGTCGGTTTACGGTGGGGTGGAAACAGGAAAGGCTGTGTGATGTTTCCCTTATCAGTGTTTGGCTGCAGCCATCCTGACTTCCTGCCCCCCTAGCCTCGCTGGCATCTGTCGGCTGACTTCTCTGCCCTCACCTTACACTCCAAACATAAAAAATTTTCCTCGTCTTAAACACACATTAATTATTTGAGGATACCACTCATGAATCTTTTCAGACAGGGAAACAGTTTCCCCCATGAGGTGCACACCCTTTACCCACTTTTCCTCAGCAATCTTTATTATAAAATAATGGCTTCAACCCTTCAACCCTGCTCTGTTTGAGTTGGAAAGTTATCCAGAAACGTGACAGGAAACATGGGTTTGGAGCAGACCTTTTACCGACACAGACCTGAATGTTCTTTAAAAAAATAGATATTATTCTGTCTTTTGTAGGTTTGCTACCAGGGAAAGAAACGCTCTGCTTCTCTATAATGGAAGGTTTAACGAGAAACACGACTTCATCGCCCTGGAGATCGCCAACGAGCAAATTCAGCTCACCTTCTCTGGAGGTTAGACCAGTTTGAGTCCTTACAAAGTAACTGTAAGCTTATAAATGTCACAATGAGGTGGGAAAATGGAGGTATGTTTTCTATTTTTGCATGCACTGATGCAGATGTAATTATTTCAGTTGTCATTCACTCATGTTCATGCATTCAGGTGCGGTCTCCAAATACACCCAGAGTCAGTGCTATTAGATGTAACCATTGGGCTGCAGATCAAACACACATTCCTTGTGTTTGCAACTGTTGTTGTTCACACTCGGGTCACTTTCCCATGGCACCGTGCACGGAGGAATCCAGCCTAATATGATTATGTTGTGTGAAGCCGGTTTGGAGCGAGGCCAAGTCCTCGTGGCTCACTTCAAAACCGTGAAACGATTAAATAAGAAGACACATGAGTCATCGAACGTAGTTGTGCTTAATGAGAGAAAAAAAGCGAAGAAGTGGCTTTGATCCTTGTGCAGCAGATTTTTCAAATCTTTCTCATGCACTTTTAGAATCTTAGTCTCCTTTGGCAAACAGAGCAAACCCTCAGTAAATCTGGTGTTTTGTGACTCCTATCTCCCCACTGACATCCACTGATGTAACAGGTGATGGATGAGTGTTTAGTGTTTATTCGTGCCAAGATGATTGTCTTTAAAGTAAATTAACTGTGAAATATGCTTACTCTTTCCTCTTAGCTTACAAAAATTATGTCTAATTTTACAAAGTCTCTGATTGTTCATCTGCAATTGGCTAATCTATAAGAAACTCAGCCACAGCTGGATTCCCAGTCACTCAGGGAAACTGGATATTTTTTTTTCATCCTTAAAGATCTTGTGCTTATTTTCCAGGATGATTTCTAATTTCAAACTGAATAAGGAAGAATACCGAGATGTGAGCCTCCAGCGAGAGATTTGTTAATGCAATCTAGTTTGTGAATGAAAACACTGATCCTCCCTTCTGAGGGTTGCTGGGTTCGCTCATTTCCTGGTGCTCATGAGATGTGTTGATCCCATCCCTGAAGGGAAATTTAAATTTGATTGTTGCTTTTGGAAAAGCAAAACCTCAAACATTCTTCTATTTGGTGTTTGTCTTATTTCACTCCTTTTGAAACATTGGTCCTCGTCCAAAATCCAACATTTCTGAGCTCAGATGTGTCTTTTATTCTTCAGACTTGGATCTGCAACCTGCAGCTCTAAGGAGCTCTTTTTAACTCTGACTAGTAAGGTTGTTATTGTTTTCAATGAGCTCGTTTGGTGCCCGGCTGCAGACATCCCATTGCGTCAGTTTTACGCTGCATTGGGATCCGCAGTCAGAAAAGGGAAAAACCCCTTTTCGTACATAAGTGACGAAAAAGGGCACTTTTGGCGTCAGGGCTTTGACGCGGAGGGTGGCTGACCAAGCGTTTGTTTTTGACGTGCTGGGAGTGAGAATGTGCTTATAAATGTGAGTTTTTTTACGTTTAGTTCGGTGTTGTTCTGAAACAAGAACATTTGAATGTTTTTCTATAGAACCAGTGAAGTTTTGTAAAACACTGGATCTTAATGAACTTCTGGACTTTTGTTCCTCCTTGGTTCTACTCGTCATCCAGGTGAGACGAAGACCACGGTGTCTCCCTACGTCTCAGGTGGTGTCAGCGATGGCCAGTGGCACTCTGTTCAGCTCCATTACTACAACAAGGTAAGGAACACCACTGTTACTCCTCCTCTTCTTCCCCTTTCACTTTGAGTTGAGTTATTTTGGCACTAAAACAGAAGATGCACGTTAAGCTGAGCATTTCTATCATAATTTGAGTAAATATAAAATAATACAGTTAGATTTCTGGTGATCTGCACAGTTGCGTTATTAGTATTTTAAAAGAATGTATTAAAGGCCATCCTTTTTTTTTTAATTAGAGCCATTTTGAACATGTTTTTCTGACATGTTGTTAGAATAGTGATAATAATTGATCTGATGTTGAGGAGGTTTCTGTCAGCACTCAGGATTAGTAGAGTAGATACGCATGCACATCTGCCTAGTTTGATTCTTTTCATTAAAAAAAAGAATCAGGAATCAAGAAAGGGTCTTTGTTACTCATCCCAGAACAAGTGACACCATTTTTATCCATTTTCTTTAATAAAACTGTAAAAATCTGGGATTTCAGAAATTGTTTTAAAAGAGGAAACTTCACTAATCATGAGTTTAAATTCACTTCAAGCTCTTGAGATTTAATTAAAGGTATTTCAGACAACAGTGTTGCTCCCCAGTTATGCCTGAAATGTATTTCACATAAATACTGGCAACTTGTACTAGTAACACGTTTGTGTTTTAATTTAGTCACGTCTAGAACATGCTTTTGAAAGCTGAAATGTTGAATTTGACAGGCAAAATTTTTGAACTGTTCAATGATAAATTATCTTGCCATACCATACTTGGTTACTTTTATGAACCATATCTAATACCACCATTGAAACCATAAAATCCAAGCTGTGCCTTTATTATGGATTTGATGTGAGTCCTCCTCTGGAGGGATCATCCTTTAATTAGCCAGTGATGAGAGTTGACTGGTTAAGGACTTGGCCTGTGGGAGTCGAGTGTGTGAAATGTGGTTCTCTTTGAAGTTTAGAGCAGCTGACCTTGACTGTTCAGTTGGGAGGATTATCTCACCAGTGCAGGTTTGATTTGTGATGCCTCTGCTTTAAATTGTTATAGCACATCCTCCACACAAAAAATCAGCACCTTGCTGCAAGTTTAAAGTTTAGAACTGATCCTCTTCATATACGTCCACCATCATTGTTTAAATACAAGTCTAGATTCACGTCGTCTACAGTTTATTTTCAGGATGTTCCCACGGGGATCTTCCTTCCTTTTTAATCAGAAGAGAACATGGTTATTTCACAACCTCCTCATGCATCATCCACAGTAGCATTTTGATTTTATTTTTTTTACCCGTGTAGTGATATGTAGGTGGTGGTGTTTTACAGCAAACTTCCACAGCCCACTGACATCGGTCTTTTAACATTAGGCCAGACAGGAAATGAGAAGATCTGCCCTCTTCTAACAATTTTGGTGGAAAGAATGGGTGATCTTAGTTAAATATCATGTCTGTCTGTGACAGGCCACATGCAATTTGGACAGCAGAGTGGACAGGGAAAGACAAGACAAATAACAAAAACAAGAGAAAACAGAAAGTTGAGGGTGGGGACAGAGAAACAGGGAGACAAACAGTTATGGAAACAAAATAAGCAGGACAAGACAAAGCTCGATTAAAAACAACATGTATGTGTTTACGTAGGCCCAGAACTGTGTGTGTGTGTGTGTGTGTGTGTGTGTGTGTGTGTGTGTGTGTGTGTGTGTGTGTGTGTGTGTGTGTGTGTGTGTGTGTGTGTGTGTGTGTGTGTGTGTGCGTGTGTGTGTGTGTGTGTGTGTGTGTGTGTGTGTGTGTGTGTGTGTGTGTGTGTGTGTGTGCGTGCGTGCGTACGTGTGTGTGCGTGTAAAAGCTGCAGCGTCGCCATCCTGACCTCCAGACATCCAGCATCATGTTCCACCTACAGCTGTGCTCTACAGCTTGTTCAGAGGGCTGCTCGTGTTCTTGGTCTAACACCTGCCCACAATACGGTCCGGCTCACCTTTCACGTCATTCCCCTCTTCCTCTTGTCTTTCGGCTATAGAGCACAGACCATGCTAGGCTTCACTGAAGTTGATGGATCAGGCCGCTGTGTTGGACCTTGTTTGCTGCAGGGCCACATCTGCATCTATTGTCTGAGGTTAGGGTTAGACTAACCCTAACAGGCTGTTGGTGCCGAAAACACTGTTGGGTTTGTTGGGCCGTCACTCTGGAAACACGAGTTGAATTGCTACAAAGAGATTTTCTGTTTCAGTCCTGTCCTTTGTTGTTTTGCACCTCTTGTTTATTTACTTAACTGATCCCCCGGGCTTCCTCTCCGAAGCGTCGGCTCACACCAGCATTGTGAGCGTGTTTCTTAGTGGCTGGGTGCGTTCCATTGAGCCGACCTTAATAAGAACTGGTGATTTGTAGACCTGGTGCCAAATTCCCTTAAATCAGCTCAGGGCTGGTGGCAGCACTGACACGGGGTCAGCTTTTCTCTAGGTGCTGAATGATCAGAAGTCAGAATTGTCTGATGGTTATTTAATCCTGCATCAGTTGCTGGAGGGATTAGTGAAACTGCATCTGACAGACAGCAACATTGTTCTCACCCTGGATTAGGTGTGCTGTCATATGAATGAATGACATTTATTTTTGTTGTCCATAAAAAGGGACCTGCTCTTTATCTCTCTGTTTTTGCCCAGAGAGACGAACCAGATCAGAGCTGATTTCTGCTGGTGTGATGTAATGATTCAGGGCATAGGGTTAGCTTCTACAAGCTATCCTTTCAATTGTAGTTAAGCCTTTTTTATGGGAATAATGTTTCAATTTGTCACTAACATGCTATCAAACATAAATAAAGCCAGATATTTAAGTTTTAGTACCCATCAAAATCAAAAAGTATTTAAAATGAGCTATTTAATTCACTAATTCAATTGATGTATGGAAGGTCAAACATGACCATACAATAAATGGTAAATGAACTGCATTTGTATTGCGCCTTCTTAGAGTTTTACAGCCCCCCAAGGCACTTCACAACACAATCAGTTTTCCACAAATTCACACACATATTCACACGCTGGTGAGGGTGAGCTACGATGCCTGACCTGGGGCGCACTGGCAGAGCCAAGGCCTGCCAAACACAGGCGCCACCGTTCCCTCCGACCACCACCAGCAGGCAAGGAGGTTAAGTGTCTTGCCCAAGGACACAACACAAGTAGCATTCTCTGGTCAGAGCCAGAATTGATCCTTCAGCCTTCCGATTATTGGACAACCTGCTGAGCTACTGCTAACGAAAGTTCTCATTCACTCATTTTTTAAATTTTTATTTTTTCAAAAAAATCTGCTGTGGCAGGGTATCCGCGGGTCCTTAAAAAGTCTTAAAATGTCTTAAATTTGCTTTTCCAAATTTAAGGCCTTAAAAATCCTTAAAAATGACAAATGATCCTTAAATATAGTTTCCAAAGGTCTTAAATTACCAAAGACACACTAAACTAAATTCTTTTATTTCTATAAATTTTTTGTGAATTTCTAGTTAGTGTTCAGCATTTTTTGTGTACGATGTTGGCGTAAGCGGAACGGTACACATTCGGTTGGTTGTGAAAGGGGGCTATTTTTAGATGAGCATGCTAGTGGGAGTTTTCGCCATGTGGAAGTGCAACATTATTGGTAACTGGATGGCTAATCCCCACATTCACGATGTGGTTAGCACCGGTTCCAGGCAATAGCTGGAAACTATAGCTTAAATTTAATTTTAAAAAAATAGCTTAAATTTGGTCAAAGTGGCCTTACAAAGGTCTTAAAAGTCTTAAATTTGGCTCCTTTAAACCTGCAGATACCCTGTGTGGTCTCTAGTATGAAATAATGCCTTTTTAGATGTTCTCTTTAGAAAAAAGGCTCTGGCGCTCCTGTTTCAGGAAGTAGAGGTTAGCCAGGTGAGAAGGGTGCAGAAAACAGCTGGATTTGGAGTCTCATTAATATTCATGATATTCAGACATCTCGTTTCTGATTGGCTAACAGCAGCAAAACTCTTCCACTGCCTCCAACCTCTCTGCAAAATTTATGTTGTGCCTCCTTAATTCCTTTTCTCTTTCCCTTTCCTTAAAATTTTAATCAGAATTAAAACTATTTTTTTCTCATTTTAA